>NC_139989.1:71445903-71639884 GCF_964263955.1 Coregonus lavaretus
CACACACACACACACTGGACACATACACACACACACACACTGGAAACACACACACACACTGGAAACACACACACACACACTGGAAACACACACACACACACACACACTGGAAACACACACACACACACAAACACACACACACACACACACACTGGAAACACACACACACACACACACACTGGAAACACACACACACACAAACTGGAAACACACACACACACACACACACTGGAAACACACACACACACACACACACACACACAAACAGTCAGTATATACATTTGTCCAAGTGTGTGTGTGTGTGTGTGTGTGTCCACTGTTTGTGTCCTGTGTGTGTGTGTGTGTGTGTCCAGTGTGTGTGTGTGTGTGTCTCCAGTGTGTGTGTGTGTATGTGTCCAGTGTGTGTGTGTGTCCAGTGTGTGTGTATGTCAAGTGTGTGTGTTTGTGTTTCCAGTGTGTGTGTGTGTGTGTGTGTGTACAGTGTGTGTGTGTGTCCAGTGTGTGTGTGTATGTCAAGTGTGTGTGTTTGTTTGTCCAGTGTGTGTGTGTGTGTGTGTGTTTGTCCAGTGTGTGTGTGTGCATATGTGTCCAGTGTGTGTTTGTGTTTGTGTGTGTGTGTGTGTGTCCAGTTTGTGTGTGTGTGTGTGTGTGTGTGTGTCCAGTGTGTGTGTGTGTGTGTGTACATTGTGTGTGTGTGTCCAGTGTGTGTGTATGTCTAGTGTTTGTGTGTGTGTCCAGTGTTTGTGTTTGTGTGTCCAGTGTGTGTGTGTGTGTGTGTGTCCAGTGTGTGTGTGTGCATATGTGTCCAGTGTGTGTTTGTGTTTGTGTGTGTGTGTGTGTGTCCAGTGTGTGTGTGTGTGTGTGTGTGTGTCCAGTGTGTGTGTGTGTCCATTGTGTGTGTGTGTCCAGTGTGTGTGTGTGTATGTCTATTGTGTGTGTGTCTAGTGTGTGTGTGTGTGTGTCCAGTGTGAGTGTGTGTGTGTCCAGTGTGTGTTTTTGTCCAGTGTGTGTGTGTGTGTGTGCGTCCTTTGTGTGTATGTGTCCAGTGTGTGTGTGTGTGTGTGTGCGTCCTTTGTGTGTGTGTGTGTGTCCTTTGTGTGTATGTGTCCAGTGTGTGTGTTTACAGTGTGTGTGTGCGTGTGTGTCCAGTGAGTGTGTGTGTCCAGAGTGTGTACTGATACATGTGCACACACACACACACACACTGGACACACACACACACACACACACACTGGACAAACACACACACACACACACACACACACACACACACACACACACACACACACACACACACATACACGCACACTGGACACACACTGGACACACACACACACTGGACACACACACACACACACTGGACACATACACACACACACACACTGGAAACACACACACACACTGGAAACACACACACACTGGAAACACACACACACACACACACACACACACTGGAAACACACACACACACACACACACACACACACACACACACACACACACACACACACTGGAAACACACACACACACACTGGAAACACACACACACACAAACTGGAAACACACACACACACACACACTGGAAACACACACACACACACACACACACACACACACACACACACACACACACACTGGACACAGTGTGTCCAGTGTGTGTTTGTGTTTGTGTGTGTGTGTGTGTATGTGTCCAGTGTGTGTGTGTGTCCAGTGTGTGTGTATGTCAAGTGTGTGTGTTTGTGTGTCCAGTGTGTGTGTGTGTGTGTGTGTGTGTGTCCAGTGTGTGTGTGTGTCCAGTGTGTGTGTGTATATCAAGTGTGTGTGTTTGTGTGTCCAGTGTGTGTGTGTGTGTGTGTGTCCAGTGTGTGTGTGTGCATGTGTGTCCAGTGTGTGTTTGTGTTTGTGTGTGTGTGTGTGTGTGTGTCCAGTGTGTGTGTGTTTGTGTGTGTGTGTGTGTCCAGTGTGTGTGTGTGTGTGTACATTGTGTGTGTGTGTCCAGTGTGTGTGTATGTCTAGTGTTTGTGTGTGTGTCTAGTGTTTGTGTGTGTGTCCAGTGTTTGTGTTTGTGTTTCCAGTGTGTGTGTGTGTGTGTGTGTGTCCAGTGTGTGTGTGTGCATATGTGTCCAGTGTGTGTTTGTGTTTGTGTGTGTGTGTGTGTGTCCAGTGTGTGTGTGTGTGTGTGTGTGTGTGTGTGTTTTTGTCCAGTGTGTGTGTGTGTGTGCGTCCTTTGTGTGTGTGTGTGTCCTTTGTGTGTATGTGTCCAGTGTGTGTGTGTGTGTGTGTGCGTCCTTTGTGTGTGTGTGTGTGTCCTTTGTGTGTATGTGTCCAGTGTCCAGTGTGTGTGTTTACAGTGTGTGTGTGCGTGTGTGTCCAGTGTGTGTGTGTGTGTCCAGAGTGTGTACTGATACATGTGCACACACACACACACACTGGACACACACACACACACACACACACACTGGACAAACACACACACACACACACACGACACACACACACACACACTGGACACACACAGACACACACACACCGGGGACACACACACACACTGGACACACACACACACACATTGGACACACACACACACTGGACACACACACACACTGGACACACACACACTGGACACACACACACACACACAAAGACACACACACACACACGCACACACACACAGGACACACTGCTCACACACACACACACATACGTGTTTATAGACAATATCAGGACTTATGACAAAAATGTGACATATTGGGACATGCCTTTCCCAAGGTCCAAGAGACCTGGGAATCAGAATAGTTTGGTCCCATGATTCTAGGAATACATCCATCTGTTGAGATTTTGTCTAGGGCTATATTTTGTTCAGACCTGATTTTAATAGTATATATGAGGACTTTTTCGGGTTCATGTGACATATAAGGCCCATAGCAACAGCAGCCCATAGATACACACTGATTTTCAGGTTTATGTGACTTATGAAGAACCTGTAAATAGGGTCTGTATTTGAACGTGGTTCCGGTTACATGTTGAAATGTCTGCATAAGAATCATAGGTGTACAATACTTAACTAAAGCTTTAAAAAATATATTATAATAATCATGCTCACCAGATAGGTAACCTTCAACAGAAATGCCTATCCATGTTCACATAGCTCATAAATATAATATATTCTCAGTCTACTGTTTAAGTCGTATTATTGTTATTTATAACAATACATTTGCAGTCAATATTCATGTAAAAAAAGAGGGAACACTTTATGCCTTACTTTTATTGAGTGCCAGCGAAAATATGCAAATTAACAAATCAATTGAACACCCAGAATAGACCACCTACACTTTGCCTCCTTCCCTGCTATGCACAAGGCAGTAGAAATGGCATGTTTGAAATGAATGAGAAACTCTCTATTAAAGCATCCAGCTTCTATGAAACATGACAGTGTACATTCAGCTAACCTGTCTAAATAACATAGGGATTTACATCATAGTTACATAGTGCAAGTTACCATACACAAGGCCTGTTACAAGCACCCATTGAAATGGTAATAGTTTAACAGTAATTTAAACACCTTGCCACATTCAACAACTTGTGGTTAAGAACAAAGTGCTTCTGAAAACTTAGGAACAATAACAATCCCTTTAAGTACTGTTTATCTCTTTTCCCTGTCAATGAGAGCAGAGTATTAACACATATCATCAACTGTTATCCCAAAAAAATTTGACCATAAGTAGCAAACATATGCTCATTAATAGCCCTCAATTATACATAAACATACAAACATGTGGGATCTACAGTCGAGCCTATGTGGCATGTTTGTACAAGAACCAACAATATAAATCATTTAAGGAAAATAAAATAATATGAACATGAAACCCACAGATATTAACACTATCTGAGGAGAAGCTGATTGAAATTGGAATTGAATGGTACCTGAGCTACAGTTGGCATGCTCTAGTTATATCTATTCATCTTCCTTTTTAATGCTACATTTCTGTTGTGGATGTAGTATTTGATAGCAACCCAGTCTCTGTCTTTCAGAGCTACTGGCTCTGCTTGGAGGCAGGAGTCACAGTCCTTTTTACCTGGTATTCTGCAGCTTGTTATGAAATTAAGCAAATGCCGCTCAACAGCTTTCACTTCATCACCTGTCCACTTGCTTCTCACCTTCACAGCTTTCATAAATGGAAACAAAATACAACTGATTAACAATGAGCTCTGCTAAAGTGACAAATGGAGGATATGATACAAAGGATTCTAGTTAGTAGTTATATGATGTTATCAATACATGTGAATACAAAATGCTTACTAACCTTGCTTTCCTTTGGAGCACTTTGAGGATGCTTGGGATGTGACTATTTTACCATGTCTTGGTTGTGTGTTGCTCATGTGTACGTTATCCAAGGTGGTTGACTCAGGAGTGCCCTTCATGTTGTCCAGGGTGGTTGACTCAGAAGTGCCCTCCATGTTGTCCAGGGTGGTTGACTCAGAAGTGCCCTCCATGTTGTCCAGGGTGGTTGACTCAGAAGTGCCCTCCATGTTGTCCAGGGTGGTTGACTCTGGTGTTTGCCTCAGAAGTGTCTGGTCCCTAGAAGTCTCTGTTGTTGAGCCTTTGCAAAGTAATAATGAATGTGATTATGTTCTATGAGCTTCATGACAATACGTTTGCTTGCTTGTATTATTCACTGTAAACAACCTCAATGTCAGGCAATATGCAATTCTACATTAGATATTAACTGATATTTGAGATATAAACATAAACTGATTGCAAATCCATAAATGTGGAATTACTTATCACCACCAATGTGATTGTTAAAAAACAGATAGAGGATCATTTCGATAATCCCCACAGAAATGTGCATTTATGTGACATAACTTAAAGATATTACCACATATATACAAGTCAGGATACCTTTGCATTGATGTAGGTCAGCAATGGTTTCTTCACTGGAATCATCATCACTCATTTCTACTTCATATGGTTGGGTAAAAAACATTTACGGCCAATTATTTAAATTAAGGACTAACAACACTTATAATAGTTATATTTGAAGTGGCTAAAAACTATATTTCAAACAAAATTTTACCTTCAGGATTGACCTCAATGTCATCCAGCCCTTTCCCCTGCAGGTAAGGCAGTCTTCCTTTTTCGATTGCTATCAACAGTTTGCTGACTTTTGCGAGCTGCAGGGTACTCTCTGGAAGCCGATAGAATTCTCTATGGACACGGATGTCATGTCCTAGAAAGGTGGCAAGTTGATCCATTTCATTTTCTTTGAGGTTTAGTAGTGTGGACAAAGTGGCGACTTGTTTCCGCAATCTTGTTGAGGTGAGTGCCTCTGGGTTCTTTGCACCACATTGTTTGAATACTTGCGAAAGCAGTCAGAGCCTCTGTAATGGGAAAGGACACCTGGCCGTGTAAACATGTACACATTTTCTTTGTGGACTTGACACTCTTTTCTGCTTATCATGAGGAGGTCCATAGCAGTGATCATGTCAGGGGTTAGAAGCACTGGAACCTTTCTTGACCTTTTACCTCGAATCTCAACTCTCTCAAAGTGCTCTGCAAGCTTCCTCTCGAAGTCAGTAAGGCCCCTCACAATGTCTGGATTCAGCTCCGTAAGATCCCTGGATGTGAAAGACTGAAGCTCCATTTTTGAAACTTCCCCTTCCCTCCTTCTGTTAAATAGTACTACCTGCATCAAAGTCACTTTAGGAAGATTTCCAAAGCTTTTGCTGTTGGGTTCTTCCTCAAGGTCCTTCATACACTTAGCACGCTCAGTAGCAAGAAACGTGTGCAGCACCGACACATCCTCTGTAAAGGGTCAAACCTGTGGTTTATTCCATTTGGCTTGTTGAAGCGTACCCAATGCGGCAGCTGAAATGGACTCTGTCCACTTTTTCTGATGTAAAGTGGCAAATTGCTTTGCAGACTGCAACAGCAGGGCGATGTGCAGTGATGGCATTGCATTGAATAATGCCTGCAACTTTGGCTAAACTGTGTCCCAATTTCAAAGCCAATGATGGGATTTTATACGAGTTGCTTTCAACATCATAACCAGCAACATATCTTACTGCCTGTATCACATGGGGAAAGTTACAGGGCATAACAAGGACTTCGGTGCTCTTCAAAGGTGTTATAGCCCTTGCCGTTATCAATAGTCTTGCCATCGCTCTATTTTTTTGGCGTATGTAGTCATTCCTTCTCTCATATGGTTTCCTGGAATTCAACAGTGACTCGCCGATACAAAGGAATTCAGTTTCACTCCTTACAACCGAGGAAACGTCATCCTGGTTCATTTCACAAGCAATCTTCCAAACAGTTTCCTTAACTGAGTCAGGTCTTGGTAAGTGCAGTTGAATCCGTTTTCGCCCAACTTGAGGCTCTCCCTCAACAGACTTCTTCGGGCAGTTTCTCACATGTCTCCATAGGGAATTTCTTGCATACAGTCCTTCGCAAAATTTGCAATCACGGTAGTCATCAGATGGTTTTGCATTACTAGGTCTTTTACAGGCAACCATCTCTCCAGTGCCACAGCTTGCCACTTCAGTATTATGGTCAAAGTTTCATCTCTTCTTAAGAGAGCGTAACAACTCTCTTCTTTTGCGGGATCCTTTATTAAAACTGAAAGCCATTGCAACATCAGGCTTTTCACTGTGGATGGATTTGAGGTGTCTTGCCAATTTATAAATGGCCTTTTTACAATAAAGACAAAATTGCTTCTTGTTGTACTTGCTTCCTTTTGCTGTTATTGACAAAGGTGTGACATTTATGGAGCTTTTCTGGTGTGATGTGTTCTCTGATGAATTGGCACTGCAGCTTATTACTGAAGTACAAGGATTGCTGCGCATCTTTGAATAACTTAATGTTCTTGGCTTCTCTGAACTGGTGGTACTATCCCCACTGTGTGCTGTAACATTCCCTAATGGTTTGTTCTCTGACAATTTGTGGTGGAGATTCTTTTCTGTGGTTTTATATTCCTTACTACAAGAACTTGTAGTACTTATAATAGAAGCATCCGAGGAATTGCCACATGAGTCTGGAAGATAGTCTGCAGCATCCGAAGATTCATCAAGGTCTGAAAAAAAAGAAAAAAAAGCATCTAATTCTGTCAATAACTTTATACATGTATTAATACCTAGGGTATCATACTCCCTACAGTGCCATCACATTGTGCATAACACCTACATACTCACAGAAAAATGTATTCTAGTAAACTGATTGAAAGACCTCTGTCTCTCAGCTATCTCTTCTCATAACGATCCTCACAACGATCATGACGGCGCCTCAGATTTTGCAGATGGCGGCTTTTTCTAAGCTGTACAAATTTCTACAATGTTTCCTCACATCAAAAATACCACAATGTGTTAACAAAGAACATTAACTATTTTATCTAATGACAAGAATGCAGCTTTCTTACCTGCTTTGCAGTAGGACACTGGAAGGGTACAATTTCACTGGACTTGCTTGCCTTGAATGAAATTATGAAGAATAAATATTTGTTTTTAATAACACAGTACCGTAACAGTAAATTAGGATATTATACATTATACTGTATGTGAAAATAATTTGGGTTAAGAAATTGACAATACTGTTTTATAGATGACCTATAAATGAAAAAATGAATATGTGGATCTGGGGTTTTCAAGCAAGACTCTATAGAAATGGTTAAAACTGTACAATATCTGCTAACCAACAATATGAGGACTGTGTAACACACACACTCTACTCTGGTTGGGTCATACCATATCGGGACGTCATCTGAAACACATTTACGCCTTGAACAGACTAAGTACAAAATGAGGAGATGACGACTGAACACATCTAGAGTCAAGGTTCCTGACTTTGAGTTATCCTTTTGATGTCAAAGAAAGCTCACAACCTTAAAAGTAATGTAAATGGGTCAACTGCAATATAAATTAAATCACGCAAATTGATAAGAAATATGTTAAATGGCAAAAACATTGCCCAAAAAATACAAAAACATAGGCATTAGAGAGAATAAAGATTAATTTTATGTTTTGAGGGGTGGTTAGTTCTGACAAATGGTCGGGCTAATTTTGTTTATGCTATGATATCGAAACAAGGGATGGGAATTTTGATATTGTGAACATTTTACACAAAAGGTTGGTTGTAATACAGTAAAAAGCCATGTAATTTATATATTGGAATGAACTGAGACAACAATTTAATTTAAATAGAAAAGATCTACAATAAATGTGTAATAACCTGTTGGAAGGATGAAGTGGATCTCTGTCTCACTTCTGGGTCTGCTGAAGGTTGAGCTGGGATCTTGTCACTTGGTGTCTGCAACGAAATACAACAATAACATGTCAGAAATATAGTGTTTTATAATATAGATCATATCTATTTAGTAAACTAATGATCATACTCAGTTCAGTCACAATATATTCCTACCACCTGTCTATCATAATCCCATTTGGGGTGAGACTCATTGCTGAGGTCAAGGGCTGCATTGACCAAAGATGTTAGGAAAGATAATTCATATATGGATCTGGGCTTTTTATGCAAGACTCTATAAAAATGGTTAGAACTGTACAATATCTGCTAACCAACAATATGAGGACCGTGTAACACACACACTCTACTCTGGTTGGGTCATACCATATCAGGACGTCATCTGAAACACATTTACGTCTGGAACAGCCTTAGTACCAAATGAGGACTTGACGACTGAACACATCTATAGTCAAGGTTCCTGACTTTGAGTTATCCTTTTGTTGTCAAAGAAAGCTCACAACCTTAAAAGTAATGTAAATGGATCAACTGCCATATAAATTAAATCACGCAAATTGATAAGAAATATGTTAAATGGGCAAAAACATTGCCCCAAAAATACAAAAACATAGGCATTAGAGAGAATAAAGATTAATTTTATGTTTTGAGGGGCGGTTAGTTCTGTCAAATGGTTGGGCTAATTTTGTTTACGCTATGATATCGAAACAAGTTATGGGAATGTTGATTAAGTGAACATTTTACACAAAAGGTTGGTTGTAATACAGTAAAAAGCCATTTAATTCATATTTTGGAATGAACTGAGACAACAATTTAATTTAAATAGAAAAGATCTACAGTAAATGTGTAATAACCTGTTGGAAGGATGAAGTGGATCTCTGTCTCACTTCTGGGTCTGCTGAAGGTTGAGCTGGGATCTTGTCAGTTGGTGTCTGCAACGAAATACAACAATAACATGTCAGAAATATTGTGTTTTATAATATAGATCATATCTATTTCGTAAACTAATGATCATACTCAGTTGAGTCACAATATATTCCTACCACCTGTCAATCATAATCGCCTTTGGGGTGAGACTCATTGCTGAGGTCAAGGGCTGCATTGACCACAAATGTTAGGAAAGATAATTCATATGTGGATCTGGGCTTTTTATGCAAGACTCTATAGAAATGGTTAAAACTGTACAATATCTGCTAACCAACAATATGAGGACCGTGTAACACACACACTCTACTCTGGTTGGGTCATACCATATCGGGACGTCATCTGAAACACATTTACGTCTTGAACAGCCTTAGTACCAAATGAGGACTTGACGACTGAACACATCTATAGTCAAGGTTCCTGACTTTGAGTTATCCTTTTGTTGTCAAAGAAAGCTCACAACCTTAAAAGTAATGTAAATGGATCAACTGCCATATAAATTAAATCACGCAAATTGATAAGAAATATGTTAAATGGGCAAAAACATTGCCCCAAAAATACAAAAACATAGGCATTAGAGAGAATAAAGATTAATTTTATGTTTTGAGGGGCGTTAAGTTCTGTCAAATGGTTGGGCTAATTTTGTTTACGCTATGATATCGAAACAAGTTATGGTAATGTTGATTTTGTGAACATTTTACACAAAAGGTTGGTTGTAATACAGTAAAAAGCCATTTAATTCATATTTTGGAATGAACTGAGACAACAATTTAATTTAAATAGAAAAGATCTACAATAAATGTGTAATAACCTGTTGGAAGGATGAAGTGGATCTCTGTCTCACTTCTGGGTCTGCTGAAGGTTGAGCTGGGATCTTGTCACTTGGTGTCTGCAACGAAATACATCAATAACATGTCAGAAATATTGTGTTTTATAATATAGATCATATCTATTTCGTAAACTAATGATCATACTCAGTTCAGTCACAATATATTCCTACCACCTGTCTATCATAATCCCCTTTGGGGTGAGACTCATTGCTGAGGTCAAGGGCTGCATTGACCACAAATGTTAGGAAAGATAATTCATATGTGGATCTGGGCTTTTTATGCAAGACTCTATAGAAATGGTTAAAACTGTACAATATCTGCTAACCAACAATATGAGGACCGTGTAACACACACACTCTACTCTGTTGGGTCATACCATATCGGGACGTCATCTGAAACACATTTACGTCTTGAACAGCCTTAGTACCAAATGAGGACTTGACGACTGAACACATGTAGAGTCAAGGTTCCTGACTTTGAGTTATCCTTTTGTTGTCAAAGAAAGCTCACAAACTTAAAAGTAATGTAAATGGATCAACTGCCATATAAATTAAATCACGCACATTGATAAGAAATATGTTAAATGGGCAAAAACATTGCCCCAAATATACAAAAACATAGGCATTAGAGAGAATAAAGATTAATTTTATGTTTTGAGGGGCGGTAAGTTCTGTCAAATGGTTGGGCTAATTTTGTTTACGCTATGATATCGAAACAAGTTATTGGAATGTTGATTTTGTGAACATTTTACACAAAAGGTTGGTTGTAATATAGTAAAAAGCCATTTAATTCATATTTTGGAATGAACTGAGACAACAATTTAATTTAAATAGAAAAGATCTACAATAAATGTGTAATAACCTGTTGGAAGGATGAAGTGGATCTCTGTCTCACTTCTGGGTCTGCTGAAGGTTGAGCTGGGATCTTGTCACTTGGTGTCTGCAACAAAATACAACAATAACATGTCAGAAATATTGTGTTTTATAATATAGATCATATCTATTTAGTAAACTAATGATCATATTCAGTTCAGTCACAATATATTCCTACCACCTGTCTATCATAATCGCCTTTGGGGTGAGACTCATTGCTGAGGTCAAGGGCTGCATTGACCACAGATGTTAGGAAAGATAATTCATATATGGATCTGGGCTTTTTATGCAAGACTCTATAAAAATGGTTAAAACTTTACAATATCTGCTAACCAACAATATGAGGACCGTGTAACACACACACTCTACTCTGGTTGGGTCATACCATATCGGGACGTAATCTGAAACACATTTACGTCTTGAACAGCCTAATTACCAAATGAGGACTTGACGACTGAACACATCTGGAATCAAGGTTCCTGACTTTGAGTTATCCTTTTGTTGTCAAAGAAAGCTCACCACCTTAAAAGCAATGTAAATGGATCAACTGCCATATAAATTAAATCACGCAAATTAATAAGAAATATGTTAAATGGGCAAAAACATTGCCCCAAAAATACAAAAACATAGGCATTAGAGAGAATAAAGATTAATTTTATGTTTTGAGGGGCGGTTAGTTCTGTCAAATGGTCGGGCTAATTTTGTTTATGCTATGATATCGAAACAAGTTATGGGAATGTTGATATTGTGAGCATTTTACACAAAAGGTTGGTTGTAATATAGTAAAAAGCCATGTAATTTATATATATTGGAATGAACTGAGACAACAATTTAATTTAAATAGAAAAGATCTACAATAAATGTGTAATAACCTGTTGGAAGGATGAAGTGGATCTCTGTCTCACTTCTGGGTCTGCTGAAGGTTGAGCTGGGATCTTGTCACTTGGTGTCTGCAACGAAATACAACAATAACATGTCAGAAATATTGTGTTTTATAATATAGATCATATCTATTTAGTAAACTAATGATCATACTCAGTTCAGTCACAATATATTCCTACCACCTGTCTATCATAATCACCTTTGGGGTGAGACTCATTGCTGAGGTCAAGGGCTGCATTGACCACAAATGTTAGGAAAGATAATTCATATGTGGATCTGGGCTTTTTATGCAAGACTCTATAGAAATGGTTAAAACTGTACAATATCTGCTAACCAACAATATGAGGACCGTGTAACACACACACTCTACTCTGGTTGGGTCATACCATATCGGGACGTCATCTGAAACACATTTACATCTTGAACAGCCTTAGTACCAAATGAGGACTTGACGACTGAACACATCTAGAGTCAAGGTTCCTGACTTTGAGTTATCCTTTTGTTGTCAAAGAAAGCTCACAACCTTAAAAGTAATGTAAATGGATCAACTGCCATATAAATTAAATCACGCAAATTGATAAGAAATATGTTAAATGGGCAAAAACATTGCCCCAAAAATACAAAAACATAGGCATTAGAGAGAATAAAGATTAATTTTATGTTTTGAGGGGCGGTTAGTTCTGTCAAATGTTTGGGCTAATTTTGTTTACGCTATTATATCGAAACAAGTTATGGGAATGTTGATTTTGTGAACATTTTACACAAAAGGTTGGTTGTAATACAGTAAAAAGCCATTTAATTCATATTTTGGAATGAACTGAGACAACAATTTAATTTAAATAGAAAAGATCTACAATAAATATGTAATAACCTGTTGGAAGGATGAGGTGGATCTCTGTCTCACTTCTGGGTCTGCTGAAGGTTGAGCTGGGATCTTGTCACTTGGTGTCTGCAACGAAATACAACAATAACATGTCAAAAATATTGTGTTTTATAATATAGATCATATCTATTTAGTAAACTAATGATTATACTCAGTTCAGTCACAATATATTCCTACCACCTGTCAATCATAATCGCCTTTGGGGTGAGACTCATTGCTGAGGTCAAGGGCTGCATTGACCACAGATGTTAGGAAAGATAATTCATATGTGGATCTGGGCTTTTTATGCAAGACTCTATAGAAATGGTTAAAACTGTACAATATCTGCTAACCAACAATATGAGGACTGTGTAACACACACACTCTACTCTGGTTGGGTCATACCATATCGGGACGTAATCTGAAACACATTTACGTCTTGAACAGCCTAATTACCAAATGAGGACTTGACGACTGAACACATCTGGAATCAAGGATCCTGACTTTGAGTTATCCTTTTGTTGTCAAAGAAAGCTCACCACCTTAAAAGCAATGTAAATGGATCAACTGCCATATATATTAAATCACGCAAATTGATAAGAAATATGTTAAATGGGCAAAAACATTGCCCCAAAAATACAAAAACATAGGCATTAGAGAGAATAAAGATTAATGTTATGTTTTGAGGGGCGGTTAGTTCTGTCAAATGTTTGGGCTAATTTTGGTTACCCTATGATATCGAAACAAGTTATGGGAATGTTGATTTTGTGAACATTTTACACAAAAGGTTGGTTGTAATACAGTAAAAAGCCATTTAATTCATATTTTGGAATGAACTGAGACAACAATTTAATTTAAATAGAAAAGATCTACAATAAATATGTAATAACCTGTTGGAAGGATGAAGTGGATCTCTGTCTCACTTCTGGGTCTGCTGAAGGTTGAGCTGGGATCTTGTCACTTGGTGTCTGCAACGAAATACAACAATAACATGTCAGAAATATTGTGTTTTATAATATAGATCATATCTATTTCGTAAACTAATGATCATACTCAGTTCAGTCACAATATATTCCTACCACCTGTCTATCATAATCGCCTTTGGGGTGAGACTCATTGCTGAGGTCAAGGGCTTCATTGACCACAGATGTTAGGAAAGATAATTCATATATGGATCTGGGCTTTTTATGCAAGACTCTATAAAAATGGTTAAAACTGTACAATATCTGCTAACCAACAATATGAGGACCGTGTAACACACACACACTCTACTCTGGTTGGGTCATACCATATCGGGACGTAATCTGAAACACATTTACGTCTTGAACAGCCTAATTACCAAATGAGGACTTGACGACTGAACACATCTGGAGTCAAGGTTCCTGACTTTGAGTTATCCTTTTGTTGTCAAAGAAAGCTCACCACCTTAAAAGCAATGTAATGGATCAACTTGCCATATAAATTAAATCACGCAAATTGATAAGAAATATGTTAAATGGGCAAAAACATTGCCCCAAAAATACAAAAACATAGGCATTAGAGAGAATAAAGATTAATTTTATGTTTTGAGAGGCGGTTAGTTCTGTCAAATGTTTGGGCTAATTTTGTTTACGCTATTATATCGAAACAAGTTATGGGAATGTTGATTTTGTGAACATTTTACACAAAAGGTTGGTTGTAATACAGTAAAAAGCCATTTAATTCATATTTTGGAATGAACTGAGACAACAATTTAATTTAAATAGAAAAGATCTACAATAAATATGTAATAACCTGTTGGAAGGATGAGGTGGATCTCTGTCTCACTTCTGGGTCTGCTGAAGGTTGAGCTGGGATCTTGTCACTTGGTGTCTGCAACGAAATACAACAATAACATGTCAGAAATATTGTGTTTTATAATATAGATCATATCTATTTAGTAAACTAATGATCATACTCAGTTCAGTCACAATATATTCCTACCACCTGTCAATCATAATCGCCTTTGGGGTGAGACTCATTGCTGAGGTCAAGGGCTGCATTGACCACAGATGTTAGGAAAGATAATTCATATGTGGATCTGGGCTTTTTATGCAAGACTCTATAGAAATGGTTAAAACTGTACAATATCTGCTAACCAACAATATGAGGACCGTGTAACACACACACTCTACTCTGGTTGGGTCATACCATATCGGGACGTAATCTGAAACACATTTACGTCTTGAACAGCCTAATTACCAAATGAGGACTTGACGACTGAACACATCTGGATTCAAGGTTCCTGACTTTGAGTTATCCTTTTGTTGTCAAAGAAAGCTCACCACCTTAAAAGCAATGTAAATGGATCAACTGCCATATAAATTAAATCACGCAAATTGATAAGAAATATGTTAAATGGGCAAAAACATTGTCCCAAAAATACAAAAACATAGGCATTAGAGAGAATAAAGATTAATTTTATGTTTTGAGGGGCGGTTAGTTCTGTCAAATGGTCGGGCTAATTTTGTTTATGCTATGATATTGAAAGAAGTTATGGGAATTTTGATATTGTGAACATTTTACACAAAAGGTTGGTTGTAATACAGTAAAAAGCCATTTAATTCATATTTTGGAATGAACTGAGACAACAATTTAATTTAAATAGAAAAGATCTACAATAAATGTGTAATAACCTGTTGGAAGGATGAAGTGGATCTCTGTCTCACTTCTGGGTCTGCTGAAGCTTGAGCTGGGATCTTGTCACTTGGTGTCTGCAACGAAACACAACAATAAATATTCTGTATTATACTCTATTTAATCAGTGTATACAGTTGAAGTCGGAAGTTTACATACACTTAGGTTGGAGTCATTAAAACTCGTTTTTCAACCACTCCACAAATTTCTTGTTAACAAACTATAGTTTTGGCAAGTTGGTTAGGACATCTACTTTGTGCATGATACAAGTAATTTTTCCAACAATTGTTTACAGACAGATTTTTTCACTTAGAATTCACTGTATCACAATTCCAGTGGGTCAGAAGTTTACATACACTAAGTTGACTGTGCCTTTAAACAGCTTGGAAAATTCCAGAAAATGATGTCATGGCTTTAGAAGCTTCTGATAGGTTAATTGACATCATTTGAGTCAATTGGAGGTGTACCTGTGGATTTATTTCAAGGCCTACCTTCAAACTCAGTGCCTCTTTGCTTGACATCATGGGAAAATCAAAAGAAATCAGCCAATACCTCAGAAACAAATGTGTAGACCTCCACAAGTCTGGTTCATCCTTGGGAGCAATTTCCAAACGCCTGAAGGTACAACGTTCATCTGTACAAACAATAGTATGCAAGTATAAACACCATGGGACCACGAAGCCGTCATACCGCTCAGGAAGGAGACGCGTTCTGTCTCCTAGAGATGCATGTACTTTGGTGCGAAAGGTGCAAATCAATCCCAGAACAACAGCAAAGGACCTTGTGATGATGCTGGAGGAAACAGGTAAAAAAGTATCTATATCCACAGTAAAACAAGTCCTATATCGACATAACCTGAAAGGCCGCTCAGCAAGGAAGAAGCCACTGCTTCAAAACCGCCATAAAAAAGCCAGACTGTGGTTTGCAACTGCACATGGGGACAAAGATCGTACTTTTTGGAGAAATGTCCTCTGGTCTGATGAAACAAAAATAGAACTGTTTGGCCTTAATGACCATCAATATGTTTGGAGGAAAAAGGGGGTAGGCTTGCAAGCCGAAGAACACCATCCCAACCGTGAAGCACGGGGGTGGCAGCATCATGCTGTGGGGGTGTTTTGCTGCAGGAGGGACTGGTGCGCTTAAAAAAATAGATGCCATCATGAGGAAGGAAAATTATGTGGATATATTGAAGCAACATCTCAAGACATCAGTCAGGAAGTTAAAGCTTGGTCACAAATGGGTCTTCCAAATGGACAATGACCCCAAGCATACTTCCAAAGTTGTGGCAAAATGGCTTAAGGACAACAAAGTCAAGGTTTTGGAGTGGCCATCAAAAAGCCCTGACCTCAATCCTATAGAAAATGTGTGGGCAGAACTGAAAAAGCGCGTGCGAGCAAGGAGGCCTACAAACCTGACTCAGTTACACCAGCTCTGTCAGGAGGAATCGGCCAAAATTCACCCAACTTATTGTGGGAAGCTTGTGGAAGGCTACCCGAAACGTTTGACCCAAGTTAAACAATTTAAAGGCAATGCTACCAAATACTAATTGAGTGTATGTAAACTTCTGACCCACTGGGAATGTGATGAAAGAAATAAAAGCTGAAATAAATAATTCTCTCTACTATTATTCTGACATTTCACATTCTTAAAATAAAGTGGTGATCCTAACTGACCTAAAACAGGGAATTTTTACTTGGATTAAATGTCAGGAATTGTGAAAAACTGAGTTTAAATGTATTTGGCTAAGGTGTATGTAAACTTCCGACTTCAACTGTATATATATATATAAAGCGGTGACAACATACATGCAAGAAGGGACATGTAATTATATATTTTATAATTCTTTGACAGATCCTATACATTATAATATATCAAAGCAGATTTACTTACCAGAGCACGCCATGGCCACTGAGATTATCCATAATCATAGGTTATTTTACTCTCTGCTTGGATGTTTTCAATAGGAAACAAGCAAAGATGAGGTTTACATTGGACTATCATCTTTTTCATTTAGCAATTTGGGGACCTGTGGGCATCATTTACCAGCCTCCCCAGTGAACCATCTTCGCAGGATGCATCTATGCTAAAATTGAAGAGGGAAACAGATTTACGTTTTCTCCACAAAACATATAAACATATAGAGATTAACTGATGTCTTATAGGGTTTTACTTACCACCATGAGCCATTGTTCCATTCAAAATCAAACAAGAAAGCATTTTGCTTTTCCGTATACTTCCCCTGGCTCTTGTCCCATTCATATTGCGATATAAACTCCCCACGGTACTCGAGGACAAAGGATCCCTTTTCAATTGGTGCTGAGGCAAATACACCACGTCCTGATGTAACAAAGTTAAGAACTTAGTATCAAGTAATACAGTTCAAATTAGGTTAATGAATTGCAGTTGATCAGACCCATTTAGCCTGCTTATCAATGTGTATGATTTAATATTTAGGGGAAAGATCCATTGCAGGGGTGCAAACTGGTAAGGACCCAAAAAGGTGACATCATTCAAAATAAATTTGGTCTGAAAACTATGAAATCACGAGGAGACATATTTTATGTTGGATTTAATGACAGATCTACAGCTAAAAACGGAAACGCCGAAACAATGGCGTTAAAGCGGGGCAAAAAGAGATGTGATCCCCGGTCAGGTTCCAGCAGTTATCACCACTAGACCTGCAGTGACTTGCACCGCTGAGTCTGCCTTTGACTCCTCGCTTTAGACCGCTTTATTGCAGACTTTGTATTTAAGGACATCAGCGTACACAAAAATTCCCAAATCACAACAGGCAGGGATTACGCACACACCCACTCATGTTGTGAACACTCTGTCGGTAGGCCTACTCGGCGGTGCATTTTCGCTGTTCTGTTAACTTGAATGGTGCCGTATTTGTTCTACGCGCTGATACGCATCATTCACATATATTGTAAATTTTTATCACCCAAATGCTTCTACATTCCGTTTATCGTTGGGGTTGTTATGATCAAATGTTAAAAACATTTTTGAATTTAAATCACATTATCGGCTTTCACACATAGCGTGAACGGTCTGCCGACTGGCCAAGGAAATTACCACCAATATCACACATTCTAATAGAAGTTGGGAGGTGTAGTTCATAAATCTTGAATCTTTTTCCCCATCCCCCAACTGCTTGCAAAAGAATCACAACATAACTTCTGAAATTGGATGTTAAAGCCGTATGTGTCTAATGCAGCGGTACGCAGTGATTTTTTCACTTGTGTAAGACTTGAATGTGTTTCAAATGACATCCCAATATGGTATGACCCAATAAGTGTAGCGTGTGTGTATAACATACCTTTATAGTCATTGATCCATTTGACTTTATACAAGGCTTGTCACTTCCAGAAATAATAAAATGAATAGCCTCAGCCTCAGGACTAAGTCTGGCTCTTCGTTTTGACATGCTCTTCAATTGCCCATGTGCTCCTCAACTAGAAAACATCTACATTGGATGACAAAAAGTCAGCGAGACAAATACAGAAAAGACTAATACTTGATTTGAATCGAATAAGGATATATCAAATGGTATTAGTCTGCCTTTAGTCATATCGTGCTCATGTTCTTACTAATGCAGTATCCGGTTAGCTTATTAGGCTAACCGATCAGTGTAAACCTTATGCAACTGCGATCACAATAGCAATCTTTTCACAGTAAGCACAGTAAGCAATCTTAACACCTTCAAAGATAAATACTGTTATAAAAGTATAGTACTGTAAACTCTACAAATAACATTATCTGAACTGAACAACCAATATCATCACTTTGGCTTTAAATGGAAAAACATGATAGTGCTAAGTAACATTTGTGGTCAAGAACACTTAAATGTAAGAACAGCTTAGATAATAACTATCTCTTTAGTTGTAAATGAAGAAAAATAAATGTATTACCTTCATTTCTCTTGCACTTCTTCCAGTTCTGAATTTTCCATGTGGCAAAAGTCCTTTTCATTCCTTTCAGCTAATTTGCTAACATTAGCTTATCTGGCTAATTGATGCTAAATTACGTTTTTATTTGAGGGATTTAGGAGGATTTTATGATAATAAATAAATAATATGCCATTTAGCAGACGCTTTTATCCAAAGCTTAGTTATAGTTGACTATGATGACATGTATTATGTGTATTCAAGTAAATCTATCTTGAATAGTTGGAAAGTGTGCTCAAACAAAATCAGGATATGTCATGTAACTAAAGTGTGTCACGTGACTAAAGTGTGTCACGTGACTAAAGTGTGTTTAAAGTGTGTTAATGTTCCAAAACTGACCACTAGGTGGCGTATTCACAGGTGAGCAAAAAGCGTAAACACACACACACACCTCAAATCATGAGATTGTGACATTTAAAGACTTTTCAGATTTTTGGTTTAGGGGCATTCTATGGTCGTCTAGAACACTGTAGTGAGCTCGGAAAAATGAGGACTCCAAAAATGTCCTCATATTTCCGAGCGTCCTGACATTGAAGGTGAGTTGTCATAAAATTGTCTTCATATGTCACCAAAACGAGTACACTGGAACCACACACACACACCAAAACACACCAACACAAACACACACACACACACACACACGGTCAGCATATAACTTAGTCCAAGTGGTGGTCAGAATTGTTGTCTTAACTAGCCTGATAACTCCAACATGTCTGATATGAACATTGACATTAACCCTCTACATACTTGAGTTTCTCCAGTCTGCAGTGTGGATCCTCCAGTCCAGCAGAGAGCAGTCTGACTCCTGAGTCTCCTGGGTGATTGTAGCTCAGGTCCAGCTCTCTCAGGTGTGAGGGGTTTGACTTCAGAGCTGAGACCAGAGAAGCACAGCCTTCCTCTGTGACTAGACAGCCTGACAGACTGCAAAGAGTCAAATCATATTAAAACCACACTGCAAATCTTTGGTGGTGAAAATAGTGGCAGTATATTTTTTCAACATTTTCATTTATACCAGTGTCCTGAAACCTGCCATATATATATATCGTTATTAGAAAAAATCGTAATATTGTGTGTAGAGAGAAACATGTATAGTACAAATATTTGAATAGACTGACCAGAGCAGTTTAAAAAGCAGTATCAGTCAAAAGACAGACAGTGAGGTATCAGATTTAGATTGTATTGAGTATACAGTCCACACCATATCTAGATTGACAGTGAAACTGACATTTTAAATGTGGCTCTATACTCCAGCATTTTGGATTTGAGATTAAATGTTTCATATGAGGTGACAGTATATAATGTCACCTTTTATTTGAGGGTATTTTAATACATATCTGTTTCACCGTTTAGAAATGAAAGCACTTTATGTATCTAGTCCCCCTATTTGAAGAAGTCACAAGTATTCTGACCAATTCACTTATAGTGTATTAAAGTAGTCAAAAGTTTAGTATTTGGTCCCAAACTCGTTGGTTGCATTTGCAGTTTGTTTTGGTTGTGTTTTGGGTTATGTTTTGCCCAACAATAACTGAATGGTGGATGATGACTGGATTCATCTTCTGTCTAAGTGAGTAGATAACATGTTTCTAAACACTACTAAATTAATCCTGATGATGCCATGATTAAGACAAATCATGATTGAATCATGAATAATAATGAGTGAGAAAGTTAGAGGCTACAACAAAACATGCTAACCTCTCACCATTACCAATAACAGAGGGGGTATGATCCTTGTTCCTCTGTAACTTTCTCATTCATCATCATTCACGATTCATTCATGATTATTCATAATTATGGTAGCATCCACATGAATGTAGAAGTGTTCAGAAATATCCTCTATTCTTACTGACAATACAAGTGAAGTGACTCCAAAATGACAGGACATTATTCACCATTCAGTTTCTATTAGGAAAAACATAATCTAAAACACAACCAAGACAAACTGCAAATGTTTTCAACAAGTTTGTAGAATCACAAGCTTGATGTAATCACTGCAGGCAAAGAATATTGGACAAAATACTAAAATTTAGACTAAATGAATTAGTCCAAATAATTACGACTTTTTCAAATGAGAGAACTACATACATTAAGTGCTTTCGTATCTAAACAGTAAAACAGGTATGTATGAATACCCTCAAATAAAAGGTGATATTATGTACTGTTGCCTAATATGAAACATTATATCTCAAATCCACAATGCTGGAGCGTAGCACCAAATGTAAAACTGTAAGCTTCACTGTCGAAACACATATGGTGTGGACTATGTGTGCCTGGTAAACACATGTGGATCTGGTGAACAGTTATCACTTGTTGACCAACTACAGGAATACTGACCTCAGAGTCTCCAGTTTACTGTGGGGATTCCCCAGTCCAGCAGAGAGCAGCTTCACTCCTGAATCCTTCAGGTCATTGTTACTCAGATCCAGCTCTCTCAGGTGTGAGGGGTTTGACTTCAGAGCTGAGACCAGAGAAGCACAGCCTTTCTCTGTGACTCCACAGACTGACAGCCTGACAGAGAGATCATCATGATTTCACAAACACACTGTTAATTTAACACCAGTAGTGTAGAAGGACAATGGCAGATGCATTTGGTTTATTCTCTTAAACAACCTATATATTCATCTTCCATCTTCTAGAATTGTATGGGCATAATGTTATACTAATGTGAACATCAATGCATTTATTCAATATGTTTTTCAATAGAATATTATATACATATTATAATACATATTTTACTCTAAACATAATATTTCTTCCTGATGATTAGTACTTAAAAGTCATTTTATATACTCACAGAGCAGCTCTGGAGACTTTGACCACTGGCAGCAGCCTCAGAAGACCTTCCTCTGATCTGGTGTATTTCTTCAGGTCAAACACATCCAGCTCCTTTTCTGAAGTCAGCAACACAAAGACCAGAGCTGACCACTGTGCAGGTGACAGTTTGGCTTCTGAGAGACTTCCTGATCTCAGGTAGCTTTGGATCTCCTCCACTAGAGAATGGTCATTCAGTTCATTCAGACAGTGGAACAGATTGATACACCTCTCTGGAGAGGGATTCTCCCTGATCTTCTCCTTGATGTACTTGACTGTTTCTTCATGGCTCTGTGAGCTACTTCTTGTCTTTGTCAGTAGACCTCGTAAGTGCTTCTGATTGGACTCCAGTGAGAGGCCCAGAAGGAAGCGGAGGAACAGGTCCAGGTTTCCTGTCTCACTTTGTAAGGCTTTATCCACAGCACTCTTGTAGACAGTAACTTTACGCTTCTGTCTGATCCTCACAGAAAAGTTGCTGGACGTTGATTGAGATTCATCCATTAGATTCTCATTGTTGTTGATGAATGAGAGGAACACATATACAGCAGCCAGAAACTCCTGAATGCTCAGATGCACAAAGCAGTACACCTTGTCCTGGTACAGCCCACATTCCTCTTTAAAGAGCTGTGTGCACAATCCTGAGTACACTGAGGCTTCATTGACATCAATGCCAGCCTCTTTCAGGTCTTCTTCATAGAAAATCAGATTGCCATTCACAAGCTGTTGAAAAGCCAGTTTTCCCAGTGACAGAATGCTCTCTTTATTCCAGTGTGGACCTGTCTCTTCTTTCCCAAGATACTTTTCATTCTTCTGTTCGGTATGAAACTCCACAAGGTGTGTGTACATCTCAGTCAGAGTCTTGGGCATCTCTTCTCTCTTATGTTTCAGCATGTGTTCAAGGACTATTGCAGAAATCCAACAGAAGACTGGAATGTGGCACATGATGTGGAGGCTCCTTGATGTCTTTATGTGTGAGATGATTCTGCTGGCCAGGTCCTCATCACTGAATCTCTTCCTGAAGTACTCCTCCTTCTGTGGGTCATTGAACCCTCGTACCTCTGTCACCTGGTCAACACACCCTGAAGGGATCTGATTGGCTGCTGCAGGTCGGGTAGTTATCCAGAGTAGAGCAGAGGGAAGCAGATTTCCCTTGATGAGATTTGTCAGCAGAACATCCACTGAGGTTGACTTTGTGACGTCACAACAGATCTTGTTCTTCTGGAAGTCTAGGGGCAGTCGGCACTCATCCAGACCATCAAAGATGAACAGAACGTTGTACTTGTCGTAGTTGGAGATTCTTGATTCTTTGGTTTCCTTTGAGAAGTGATTGAGAAGTTCAATGAAAGTGTGTTTTTCCTTTTTCATCAAATTCAGCTCCCGAAAAGGGAATGAAAATACAAATTGGACATCCTGATTTGCTTTTCCTTCAGCCCAGTCCAGTATGAAATTCTGCACAGAGACTGTTTTTCCAATGCCAGCGACTCCCTTTGTCAGCACAGTCCTGATAGGTTTGTCTTGTCCAGTTAAGGGTCTGAAGATGTCGTTACATTTGATTGCAGTCTCTGGTCTTGCTTGTTTCCTGGTTGTTGTCTCAATCTGTCTCAGCTCATGTTCATTATTGACCTCTCCTGTTCCACCCTCTGTGATGTAGAGCTCTGTGTAGATCTTATTGAGAAGTGTTGGGTTTCCTTGTTTAGTGATCCCCTCAAATACACATTGAAACTTCTTCTTTAGATTAGATTTGAGTTCACGTTGGCAAATCACAGCAAGCTCATCTGAATCTAGAAATAACACAGAGGATATTAATATTACGTATGTTTTAAAGCCTACAATATTCTAGGACTGTTATGACATTTTAAATTATAATCATTTTTTCGCTTAACTGACTGTATAAATGTTTAAATGTTTTCATAATGCATTACAGACTGGTGTGACTGATTATATTATTATTGGTATTATCTCTCTCTCTCTCTCTCTCTCTCTCTCTCTCTCTCTCTCTCTCTCTCTCTCTCTCTCTCTCTCTCTCTCTCTCTCTCTCTCTCTCTCTCTCTCTCTCTCTCTCTCTCTCTCTCTCTCTCTCTCTCTCTCTCTCTCAACACAACACATTCTTCTGCTACTTGATGAGGTCACTAGGTGTTGTGTTAAGGCTTCTACAATATCATTTAGTTACACAGCTACTTTAGCTGTACTTTAGCTACAGCTTTTAAATGTTTGTTATAAAACAGCATTCAACATGAGGCAGACAGCTCTTACTTTTCTCCAGTGTGTCAGCAAGCTCCTTCTGGTTCATTTTCCTCAGGACGTGCAGAGTGATCTTCAGAGCCCCCTCTCTGGCACTGCTCTCCTGCTTCTCATCTTCAGCATCCACCACTTCCTTATCCTGCTTCTGACTCTCAAAGCCTTCTGGGAGTTCTGGACTAAGAATCCTCTTGAACATCTTCAGCTCGTTCTTCACAAATGTCATAATATTCTCTTCAAGTAACTGAAATAAATCAAGTGACTAAGTTAAGCAAGAGACTAAATGCTTTCTCATTAACACATTAATGAATGATTGACAGATCAACTTTACTTGAGGTAAACAAAACCAAATGTACATAACAGGACCACATACACTGAATATGGAGGCCAGGTCTGTTTGATGACTCTGGGAAGACTGACCACTGAGAATCTCTGACTCTGATCTCTCCTGTTGGTTTCTGTGGACAAAACATGAGATTACATTTCCTCATCCAGGGAGTGCACACACACACACACACACACACACACACACACACACACACACACACACACACACACACACACACACACACACACACACACACACACACACACACACACACACACACACACACACACACACACACACACACACACAGGGAGGGAGGGAGGGAATGTTGTATTTGTTTAATATTGTTTCAGGACTATGAAAATGGAAAAAAGGATTAGCCTATATTATGAAAAAAACACAAATAAATGGTAAAATGGGAGAGGAGAAATGACTAGAGACAGTGTTGTTTAACTCACTGACCATGACCCATGAGTTCTTCTTACCTTTGTTCACTAGGAAAGTCTTCCTCTCTGAAGTTTAAAGGATGAACCATAGACCAGTCACTCTTCATGGACACACAGCTGGGTACAGGGGAGACTGGTCTCTCCTGCTTGATTGGGCTTCAACACAACAGAGACAAACATTACGTCTCTCATCTACTCTGAGTTCAGATGGGGAAACAAGAGTTTCATTCCAAAACGCTATATATCCATTTTCAGAAATGTTTGTAAATTAGCTTCTATTGTTTAAAGATTTTACACAGTAATAATATATATCTGCCTCACTCTCAGAGAAATAAGTAGTACTGCTACTTATTTTACACAGTTAAATGTAACAAATAACTACATTTTTAATAAAGACCTGTACAAATGATACACTTGTGACATCAATATTTAAATATATTTAAAAAATAATAATAAATACAGTTATATGAGATCTGTATGTAAAACATTTACATTACATTTTTTTGTCATTTAGTCATTTAACATTTAGCAGATGTTTTTTATCCAGGGTCCGGATTCCCAAAAGCATTTTAAGGCCAAGTTCATCATTAGAACCTTGGTAGGAGCGTTGTTAAATCTCTGAGCTGTTTCCCAAAACCCTCGTTATTAACGTTGCACTTGAAAACGCTCATATTCTAACACCTGCCTCAGACCACTTGTAGAACAGCCAAGTGCGTCGTTAGTGTCACGGATGCCGCCGAGGCTGCTCCTCCTCCTTGCTCGGGCAGGCTTCGGCGTTCCCGGAGTACTAGCTACTACCGTTTGATGTTTTCGATGTTTGTTTTGTCATGTCTAATTGATGCACCTGTTTCGTATTCTGTATTGATTATGTCACCTATAAGTTCCCCTGTGTTATGTTTGCATTTGTGTGTTATTGTCCTATTGTCTCGACTGTGTACCCTGGCATTGTTTTACGCACTCCACGTATTTGTTCGCCTCGAGTGTTTTGAGGCCGTTTATTTTGTGTACCTGTAGAGGTGATTAGTAAAGTCGTCCTGCGCTTGACTTCACCACCGCATCCACATCAGCACTCTTGACAGCTAGATGCTTTTTTGCCCTCTCGCGTCACTTTATACACAGAAGATCTCCACTAAACATAGAATCACATGGTTTATCCGTCTCTCTGTGACCGCCGATAACTTCAGAACAAAGTTGACTACAAATACAAAGTTGACAATGTCTTTGCAATTGATTCAAAACAACGGAAGTACACAAATTTGCTTCAAATGAAAACCGAGATGACTGCATTACAATATAAACAGTAGGCTATAGTCCTATTTCAATCATATTTAAATATAGTCAATGTTCAATATATTTAGTTTTATTTTGCTACTTGTAGGCTACTGTCTGTAATTTGTCTCAATATATTTCATGATGTGTAGCCTAACATGTGCGCAATGATGTGCCAAATCTGTGATTTAGTGAATTTTTATTGTGTAAGCATTTGAATAAACTACCTCAATATTTGCAGCCGTAGGTAGTAATATCTTTCTAGAAGCTGATCCGTGGTCAGTATTGTGAATTAATTATAATGTTAAGGAAAGATTTTAATGGAGAAAACTGATCCGAGAGCAGCATTCCCCTTCTTTCAATCCTATCAGTATCGATCACTCTGACCTGTTCAACGGACGTGCTACCTTGTCCCGAACCTGCTGTTTCGACCCTCTCTCTCTCTCTCTCTCTCTCTCCCTCTCTACCACACCTGCTGTCTCGACCTCTGAATGCTCGGCTATGAAAAGCCAAATGACATTTACTCCTGAGGTGCTGACGTGTTGCACCCTCAATAATCACAGTGATTATTATTTGACCCTGCTGGTCATGAACATTTGAACATCTTGAAGAATGATCTGACCTTAATGGCCATATCCTCTTATAATCTCCCCCCAGCACAGCCAGAAGAGGAATGACCACCCCTCAGAGCCTGGTTCCACTCTAAGTTTCTTCCTAGTTTCCTGCCTTTCTAGGGAGTTTTTCCTAGCCACCGTGCTTCTACATCTGCATTGCTTGTTCTTTGTGGTTTTAGACTGGGTTTCTATATAAACACTTTGTGACAACTGCTGATGTAAAAAAATATACAATTGTGGTACGCATATGAAGCAGACCAGGCCAGGGTTTAGGGTTTGAGAAGTCAAAGAAGTAAAAATGACTTCCTTAGTTGTTAGTAAAACATTTTTTAACACAGCATTGTTGGTTAAGGGCTCGTAAGTAAGCATTTCACAGTAAGGTCTACACCTGTTGTATTAGGAGCATGTGACAAATCTAATTTGGATTGATTGATTTGTTCATTTTATAAATGTTCTGTCTTTAGTAGTTGAACACATTATTACTTCAACCTCGTGAAAGTGACAAACTGACACGTTTTCATGTTAGTCAAAAACAACTTATATGGAAGGAGTGCCTTTGATTTGACGGCCTGCACATGCGCAGTTCGGAGTGAGACGACCGTTCGGCGTGAGACGACTGCTCGACCTGATGACATGTTTTTACGCATGACCTTCAAATTAAATTAAATGAAATTGTATGTCACATGCGCCGAATACAACAGTGGTACACTTTACCGTGAAATGCTTACTTACGAGCCCTTTCCCAACAATTTAGTTAAAAAGAAACAAAAAGTAGCTAAATAAACAAAGGAAATAGTAACATAATAAAATAATAATAATGAGGCTATAAGGAGTACCAGTACTGAGTCAATGTGCAGGGTACCAGGTAGTTGAGGTAATATGTACATGTAGGTAGGGATAAAAGTGACACGTCAATCAGGATAGAGATTACATCTCCTCATCCAGGGAGTGCACACAAACACACACACACACACACAGGGAATGTTGTGTTAGTTTAATTTTGTTTCAGGACTATGAAAATGGAAAAAAGGTTTAGCCTATGGATTATGAAATTTACAAAAATAAATGGGAAAATGGGAGAGGAGAAATGACTAGAGACAGTGTTGTTTAACTCACTGACCATGACCCATGAGTTCTTCTTACCTTTGTTCAGTAGAAAAGTCTCCCTCTCTAAACGTTATAGGTTGTTCCATAGACCGGTCACTCTTCATGGACACACAGCTGGGTACAGGGGAGGCTGGTCTCTCCTGCTTGATTGGGCTTCAACACAACAGAGACAAACATTACATCTCTCATCTACCCTGAGCTCAGATGGGGAAACATAAGAAGAGTTTCATTCCAAAACGCTATATATCCATTTTCAGAAATGTTGGTAAATTAGATTTTATTGTTTGAAGAAATTTTGAAAGAGATTGGTGTGTTCTTTCACTATCTAATCATGGCATGGGGTTGGTTGTAAAATGACACACTTGATGGTTTAATTTCAGAGATTGCCTCACTCTCATAGAAATAAAAATATGGGATGCACACAGTCAAATGTAACAAAAAACTACATTTGTAATACATATACAGAACCAGTCAAAGAAAACATTTACATTTGACATTTTAGTCATTTAGCAGATGTTCTTATCCAGGGCCCGGTTTCTCAAAAGCATCTTAAGGCTAAATCATCGTTAGAACCTTCGTAGGAGCCGATTAATTACAAAGTTGCCGATGTCTTTGCAATTGATACAAACAAGGACGTATAAAATGATGCTTCAAATGAAAACCGAGATAACTACATTAAAATATAAACAGTAGGCTATAGTCCTATTTCAATCATATTGGAATATATTTAATGTTCAATCAATTGAGTTCTATTCTGCTACTGTCTGTAATCTGTCTCAATATATTTCATGATGTGTAGCCTAACATGTGAACAATGATTCAAATCTGTGATTTAGAATAAGCCGCCTCAATATTTGCAGCTGTAGGTGGTAATATCTCTCTAGGAGCTGATCCGTGGTCAGCATCATGTAATAATTATAATGTTAAGGAAAGATTTGAATGGAGAAAGCTGATCTGAGAGCAGCGCTCCCTTTCTTTCGATCCTATCAGTATTGATACATGCTCCACCGGACATCCAACCTTGTCGTGCTACAAATCCAGTTTCTGCTGGCCTTCCTGCAGCTATGGAACCCTGACCTGTTCACCGGATGTGCGACCTTGTCCCAAACCTGCTGTTTTGACCCTCTCTCTCTCTCTCTCTCTCTACCACACTTGCTGTCTCGACCTCTGAATGCTCAACTATGAAAAGGCAACTGACATTTACTCCTGAGGTGCTAACCTGTTGCAACCTCTATAACCACAGTGATTATTATTTGACCCTGCTGGTCATCTATGAACATTTGAACATCTTGAAGAACGATCTGGCAATAATGGCCATGTACTCATAAACTCAGCAAAAAAAGAAACGTCCCTTTTTCAGGACCCTGTCTTTCAAAGATAATTCGTAAAAATCAAAATAACTTCACAGATCTTCATTGTAAAGGGTTTAAACACTGTTTCCCATGCTTGTTCAATGAACCATAAACTATTAATGAACATGCACCTGTGGAACGGTCGTTAAGACACTAACAGCTTACAGACGGTAGGCAATTCAGGTCACAGTTATGAAAACTTAGGACACTAAAGAGGCCTTTCTACTGACTCTGAAAAATACCAAAAGAAAGATGCCCAAGGGCCCTGCTCATCTACGTGAACGTGCCTTAGGCATGCTGCAAGGAGGCATGAGGACTGCAGATGTGGCCAGGGCAATAAATTGCAATGTCCGTACTGTGAGACGCCTAAGACAGCGCTACAGGGAGACAGGACGGACAGCTGATCGTCCTCGCAGTGGCAGACCACATGTAACAACACCTGCACAGGATCGGTACATCCGAACATCACACCTGTGGGACAGGTACAGGATGGCAACAACAACTGCCCGAGTTACACCAGGATTGCACAATCCCTCCATCAGTGCTCAGACTGTCCACAATAGGACTGAGGGCTTGTAGCCCTCACCAGACATCACCGGCAACAACGTCGCCTATGGGCACAAACCCACCGTCGCTGGACCAGACAGGACTGGCAAAAAGTGCTGTTCACTGATGAGTCACGGTTTTGTCTCACCAGGGGTGATGGTTGGATTCGCGTTTTTCGTCGAAAGAAAGGGCATTACACCTTTTTCATGATGTCCATCCGGTTTGCTTCTATATGCCATATCTTTCTAACTGTGCTCTTTCCCAAAAGCTCCCAACATACAACCTATATACTTATTATGGACACAGTATGCTTACATTATTAGCTATCTTTGTTATTATTTGTTGTTATTTGTTATTAGTCCCATCCTTCAACTCTATTCAATACCTCCCATCTATCTCTTAACACCATCCATATAGGATTTCTATTTGCCATATATATTTCAACCGTACTGTGATGTTTTACAAAAGTTCTGAACCTTTCTATTCTCATTGCTTCTACAGATTGTGAATTAAAAATAAACATTTTTGCTAAAAGTATTATTATATTATTGATTGATTGACTATGACTTTTCAGATCACCCAGTAATGCTATCTGCAAGGTTAGCTCTAGGTAAATATTGCAATCCTTTAGCCATTCCTGGACCTGTGTCCAAAAACAAGCTACAAATGGACAGAACCAAAACAAATGATCTAACGATTCTGTCTCTTCACAGCAAAATCTGCAGAGCTGGGAAGATTGTATACCCCATATAAATAACATTCTATTGGTAGCAAGAATTTTATATAATAATTTAAATTGCAAGATTCTATTTTTTTTATCCAGTGTCGTTTTGCGTGTCAGTTCATAAACACTATGCCATGGGATCGGTACGTCAAAGATCTCTTCCCAACTATTTTGCAATCTATATGGGACGGCTGTCAATCCTTTGGTCCTAAAGTGAAACTGATACACTTTTTTATTTATCACAGTTTTCCTTAACCAATTATGTTCTTTAATGCAAGGCCGATAGACAAGTTCCTTACTTTCTCCCCCTTCCACTTTCCTCTTCCACTTTTGCGGTAAGGCTGCAATTATTTGGTTGTAATTTTGGGTAGAGCAGACATTTCCATATGTTTTTGTTAGCTGCATGTGCGACATAACTCCACCAGTCCTACCGATGATATCATTTACGAAGATTATACCCTTTTTAAACATTCTGTCAAAAAATAAAGGTTTTTTGTCAATTAGTATATTTGAATTTAACCACAATATTTGTTGCATTATTTGTTCTGTCATTTCTGGAGGATTAAATTGAAATTGCAACCAACTTTCTATGGCTTGTTTTAGAAATAGTGACATTTGGGAGATTATTTCCTTTTCAAATAACTGAAAGTGAGAGGTTGTAATCTGAATAAAGGGAAAAAGGCCTTTCTTGAACATTGGGTGAGACAATCTTAGTAATTTGCTTAAGAACCAGTTCGTATTTAAGTATAACTTTTGTATGACTGAAGCTTTTAGTGATAGGTCTAATGCTTTAATATTTAATAATTTCTGTGCTCCGAATTCATATTCATTATATAAATATGCCCTTTTAATTTTGTCTGGCTTGCCGTTCCAAATAAAATATATATATTTTTTCTCATATAATTTAAAAAACTGTTCGCTAGGCGTAGGCAAGACCATAAGCAAATAGGTAAACTGGGACAATACTAAAGAGTTAATCAGGGTGATTTTTCCACAAATTGACAGGTATTTTCCTTTCCATGGTAGTAAGATCTTATCTATTTTTGCTAACTTTCTATTAAAATTTATTGAAGTGAGATCATTTATTTCCTTTGAGATATGTATTCCGAGTATATCCACATCACCATCAGACCATTTTATTGGTAAACTACATGGTAATGTAAAAATTGTATTTTTTTTGTGATCCAATACGTAATATAGTACATTTGTCATAATTTGGTTGTAATCCAGAGAGGTTAGAAAATGTATCTAGATCCTCTATGAGGCTGTGGAGGGATTCTAGTTGTGGATTTAAAAGAAAACATGAATCATCAGTGTACAATGACACCTTTGTTTTTAAGCCCTGTATTTCTAATCCTCTGATATTATTATTGGATCTGATTTTAATAGCTAACATCTCGATGGCCACAATAAATAGATATGCCGATAGTGGACAACCTTGTTTCTCTCCTCTTGACAGTTTAAAACTTTCTGAGAAATAGCCATTATTTACTATTTTACACCTAGGGTTACTATACATGATTTTGACCCATTTTATAAGAGATTCTCCAAAATTGAAATGCTCCAGGCATTTATATATAAACCCCAGTCGAACTTTATCAAATGCCTTTTCGAAGTCTGCTATGAATAGCAGGCCTGGTTTCCCATATTTTCCATAGTGTTCTATTGTTTCCAATACTTGCCTTGTATTATCTCCAATGTATCTTCCATGTAAAAAACCTGTCTGATTAGAATGAATAATATCCGACAATACATTTTTAATTCTATGCGCTATACATTTTGCTAGGATTTTTACATCACAACACTGAAGTGTAAGGGGCCTACAATTTTGTAAATGGACTGGATCTTTATATTCCACAATTTAGTTAAAAAGAAACAAAAAGTAGCTAAATAAACAAAGGAAATAGTAACATAATAAAATAATAATAATGAGTCTATAAGGAGTACTAGTACTGAGTCAATGTGCAGGGATACCAGGAAGTTGAGGTAACAACTAGACTATATACAAGGAGTACCAGTACTGAGTCAACGTGCAGGGGTACCAGGAGTTGAGGTAATATGTACATGTAGGTAGGTATAAAAGTGACACGTCAATCAGGATAGAGATTACATCTCCTCATCCAGGGAGTGCACACAAACACACACACACACAAACACACACACACACACACACACACACACACACACACACACACAGGGAATGTTGTGTTAGTTTAATTTTGTTTCAGGACTATGAAAATGGAAAAAAGGTTTAGCCTATGGATTATGAAATTAACAAAAATAAATGTTAAAATGGGAGAGGAGAAATGACTAGAGACAGTGTTGTTTAACTCACTGACCATGACCCATGAGTTCTTCTTACCTTTGTTCAGTAGAAAAGTCTCCCTCTCTAAACGTTATAGGTTGTTCCATAGACCGGTCACTCTTCATGGACACTGTGACGTCACGAGAGGCTACACAGCTTTCAGCGGGGTTGCTCAAGTAGTGCAAGGAGACAAGGTTCAAACAAAACAAGGATTTTATTATAGGTCTTGGGAAATTAACGAAAATATAACAAAATTCTGTTCTCTTGTGGCTCTTTAAGGGTTAACAGTTCAGGGATGTCTCTTCCACATCCAAAATCATAATTCTCACTCGCTCAGATAACTTTTCCCCAGCCTTACTGTAGTCCACGTTGCAGCTAGTGGCCAACCCAGCAAAAAGTCCTTCCAAATGTCTCTCACGTATTTCCACAGGTGCATATATCCAAAGGTGAGTATTTCCCAAAGGTAAGTATCTCCAAATCCTTATATTCCTCCTGGAAGTGGACGTGCAGCACTCTTGTCCTCCAGAGAGCCCAGGTTGGAGACTGTGTTTCTTCACCCCCCACACACACCCTCAGTGTGTCTCTTCCCTTCCCAAACCTTCAGCTCATCAGCTCCTGATTTGTTTCAGCTGCGTGGGAAGATTGGCCATAGAGGGGTGGAGTTCCCGACCATACCAGCAGATGGAGCCATAGCTGTCTGGGTTTGCAGCCACCTCAGGGGGATGTAACGTCCCTCCAGGACACAGCCTCTCGTGACATCACACATCCCCCTCCTCGGGACCGACGTCCTCGTCGGGGTAAAGGCAGCGAAGAAGGCATCACGCCGGGAGAGGGCGTCCGCATTGCCGTGGTGCTTGCCAGCCCTGTGGGCAACAGAAAAGTTAAACGGTTGCAAGCTCAAAAACCATCTGGTTACTCTACTGTTTGATTCCTTGTTCTTGGCCATCCACTGCAGAGGGGCGTGATCAGATACCACCATGAAACGTCGGCCCAGGAGATAGAACCGAAGGGACTCCAGGGCCCAGACTACAGCCAGACATTCTTTCTCCACCGTTGAATAGTTCTTCTCTCTTGGAAGTAACTTTCTGCTTAGGTAGAGAATGGGATGTTCTTCACCGTCATGTGCCTGGGTGAGGACAGCACCCAGACCCACCTCCGAAGCATCCGCTTGGACAATGAATTCCTTCTTGAAGTCTGGTGCCACCAGGATCGGACTGGAGCAGAGTGCTCGCTTCAGGTTGAGGAAAGCCGCCTCCGCCGCAGGGTTCCACTTCACCATTCGTGAGTGGCGTTTGGTCGTCAGCTCCGTCAACGGTGCAGCTATGGTAGCAAAATCTGCAATAAAGCGTCTATAGTAGCCAGCGAGGCCCAAAAATGACCTTACTTGCTTCTTGGTGATGGGCTGCGGCCAGTCCTGTATGGCCCGCAGTTTGGCTTCCTGTGGTTTGACCAACCCCCGCCCAATGGTGTACCCCAGGTAGTTTGTCTCACTGAAGGCCAGCTTGCACTTCTTTGGGTTTGCCGTGAGCCCTGCTTCCCTGAGCGAATCCAGCACCGCTTGTACCCGGGGTATGTGGCTGGCCCAATCCGGACTTTGTATAACAACATCATCCAAATAAGCCGCTGCGTACCTCTTGTGGGGCGCAAGGACTCGATCCATCAGGCGTTGGAACGTGGCAGGTGCCCCGTGGAGACCAAACGGAAGTCGGGTATACTGGTAGAGCCCCTCCGGGGTGGCAAAGGCTGTCTTCTCCTTGGACGCCGGGGTCAGGGGCACCTGCCAGTAGCCTTTTGTGAGATCAAGAGTGGTTAGGAAACGAGCATGCCCCAAGGAGTCTATTAAATCATCGACACGAGGCATTGGGTATGCATCAAATTCAGACACTTCATTCAACTTTCGATAGTCATTACAAAATCGTACTGAACCGTCTGGCTTGGGAACTAGTACGATGGGACTTGCCCAGGCACTGTGGGACTCTTCGATTACTCCCAACTCCCGCATCTTCCTTACCTCCTTCTGTATAACCACTTTACGAGCCTCTGGCACACGGTACGGGCGCTGGTTTACCGTTCGGCCAGGCATGGTGCGGATCTCATGTTGGACCACCTCTGTGTGACCGGGAAGGGAGGAGAAGACATCCTGGTTCTGCTCCATGAGTTCCAGGGCCATCTGTCGTTGATGTGGGGACAGATTTGGACCCAGCTGAACCTCTTCTCGCGCCGGTTCCTTGGTCTCTGTGGGGGGTAGACAGCTGAACATCGCCTCTCTGGCGTGCCACTTCTTTAAAAGGTTAACATGATAAATCTGCTCAGTTTTTCTTTTATCTGGTTGCCTCACCTTGTAGTTTACTTCTCCCATGCGTTCAATGACCTCATATGGTCCTTGCCAGGTTGCCAGGAATTTACACTCAACGGTTGGCACCAGGACCAGCACTCTGTCCCCCGGCTTAAACTCCCTGGGTTGAGCAGATCTGTTGTAGGAGGCTTGCTGTTGCCGCTGACTGGCCTCCAGGTGTTCCTGCATCATGGGATAGATGGCCTTCATTCTCTCCCTCATAGCCCCGACATGGTCGATCAGTGTCCGCTGTTGGCATGGTTGCTCCTCCCAGGCCTCCTTGGCGATGTCGAGCTGTCCTCTGGGTCTGTAGGAAAGGAAGAGCTCAAAGGGTGAAAAACCAGTAGAAGACTGAGGTACCTCTCTCACCGCAAATAATATGTATGGTAACAGCTGATCCCAGTTGCGCCCATCTTCCCCTACCGCTTTCCGCAGCATGGATTTTAGTGTTTTGTTAAAACGTTCGACTAGGCCATCTGTCTGGGGGTGGTAGACCGAGGTTCTCAGCTGTTTGATTTTCAGTAAAGCACAGAGTTCTTTCATCACCCTGGACATGAATGGAGTCCCTTGGTCCGTCAATATCTCTTTTGGGATTCCCAGACTAGTTGAGAGACGGAACAGCTCCTTGGCGATTTGTCTGGATGTAGCCTTCCTCAGCGGAATGGCCTCCGGGTACCGGGATGCATAGTCCAGAATGACCAGAATGTATTGATGTCCCCTGGAACTTTTCGGTAAGGGCCCGACTATGTCTAATCCAATCCTCTCAAAAGGAGTTTTGATAATGGGCAAGGGAATGAGCGGGTTTCTATATGTGGGCTTTGGCGCAACCTGCTGACACTCAGGGCAACTACGGCAGTAGTTCTCTATCTCTTTGTGTACTCCTGGCCAAAAGAAACGTTGCATGATTCTTTCCTTAGTCTTCTCTACCCCCAAGTGGGCCCCTAGCGGGTGTGTGTGGGCTAGGTTGAGTACTGTGGCCCGATAGGGCTGTGGCACGAGGAGCTGTTCATGCACTTCATCATTTTTCTTGACTATCTGATATACTAACCCCCGGTTTACTGCGAAATGGGGGTAGGTAGGGTTTGTCTTATCACCTAACACTACACCTTCTAATACCTGCACATTTCTTAAGGCATTTGCAAGAGTAGGATCTTGTAATTGAGCCGTACCATACTGGCCTGTGAGAGGGGGAAGCTCTTGGGTGCCTGGGACGTCTTCTTCACTGGAGAACGGAGCACTTTCCTGGGCTGCGTTCTCTTCTCCCGTATCCGGACCAGTCTCGGTGTCGGTCTGGGCACCTGCCATCCCTATCAGAGCCCGGGCGGGAGTGAGTAACTCGGAGGATTGCACCAGAGCCTTCCCAGGATGAGTCTTGCCTCTCCGTTTCCGAGGTACTCGGGTTATCCTCTCCTGAGACTCTCTCCAGAGTGGGTAAAAGGCTGGGCAGTCTCGTCCAATTAGGACAGGGACGGGGAGGGAATCAACCACCCCCGCCGTCGTGTGTATGGTTCCCCGTGTGCTGGTCATTGTAAGTTCAGTAATGGGGTATTCTCTGGTGTCCCCATGGACACAGGAAACTGGGAGGACTTTCCCCGGGGTCAGACACGTTGGGCCCACCAAATCCTTACGCACCAGGGTGGCCCGGCTACCAGAATCCAGTAAGGCCTCCACATCATGGTGATTCACAGTTACCGGGCAGGTGGGGGGTCGATCTGGGCCGCCATCTACGACTCCCAAGAGCGAGGCAAAACGGTGTGTGGGTGCTGAGCTGGAGGACTCCGCAGTGGGCATAGGTTCATCGGCTGGTTTCCCACACTGCCAGGAGATATGTCCCATCTCCCCACACCGGTAACACTGTCGAGTTTCCCCCTCCTGGTGTACTCTTCTTGGACCCGCCTGGTTTCTGGCTCCCCCTGGAGCCGGGATAAGTCCTGACGTGGCTGGGTTCGAGACCTTGGGGTCCTTTGGACGGGTTCTTCCCATTTGTGGTGGGGCCGCACTCCTGGGGTCTTTTCGGGAAGCATTCAGCATCTCCGCTGTGGCCTGGTACTTTTCCACAGCTTCCACGGTCAGATCAGCCGTGGTCAAGGCCTGTTGACTGATGAACCGTTTTGCCTCATAAGGCAGGGCGCGTAGGTAACGATCCACCACAACGGCCTCCACCACCGCCGCTGCTGTATTCCTCTGCGGATCCAGCCATTTCCTTGCGATTCGGACAAGTTCATGCATCTGCGCCCGAGGGGGTTGGTCTGGTTGGAAGGTCCAGCTGTGAAAGCGCTGGGCCATACCAAACTTTGTGAGTCCATATCTGCTGAGGATCTCAGCCTTCAGGGCATCATAGTCAGTAACCTGGTCAGGGCCCAGGTCCCGGACAGCATTCAGCGATTCCCCGGTTAGAAAGGGGGCTAACAGACCAACCCACTGTTGCTTGGGCCAGGCTTCCCTAGTGGCCGTGGCCTCAAATGCATGCAGGTATGCCTCAATGTCATCGGTAGCTCCCATCTTAGATATAAAGTCACTTGCCTTTATTGGGCGGGTATTTTGGACAACCCTCTGTCTCTGCAACTGCAATTCCTCTGCCTTCAGAAGGTTGGCTTTCTTTTGCTCCTCCAAGAGAGCCACGTTTGCTTGCATCTGGGCTTGCTGGCCAGCAACAAGGGCTTTCAATATGTCCTCCATTTCAGTCGGCGGGGAGCCTACGGCCAACTTGGAAAACTGGGTGATCAAACCTTCGGTATCCTCCTCTGACATGCACTATTAACGCTTGAGTATGCCCGTATTCTCCACCATCTGTGACGTCACGAGAGGCTACACAGCTTTCAGCGGGGTTGCTCAAGTAGTGCAAGGAGACAAGGTTCAAACAAAACAAGGATTTTATTATAGGTCTTGGGAAATTAACGAAAATATAACAAAATTCTGTTCTCTTGTGGCTCTTTAAGGGTTAACAGTTCAGGGATGTCTCTTCCACATCCAAAATCATAATTCTCACTCGCTCAGATAACTTTTCCCCAGCCTTACTGTAGTCCACGTTGCAGCTAGTGGCCAACCCAGCAAAAAGTCCTTCCAAATGTCTCTCACGTATTTCCACAGGTGCATATATCCAAAGGTGAGTATTTCCCAAAGGTAAGTATCTCCAAATCCTTATATTCCTCCTGGAAGTGGACGTGCAGCACTCTTGTCCTCCAGAGAGCCCAGGTTGGAGACTGTGTTTCTTCACCCCCCACACACACCCTCAGTGTGTCTCTTCCCTTCCCAAACCTTCAGCTCATCAGCTCCTGATTTGTTTCAGCTGCGTGGGAAGATTGGCCATAGAGGGGTGGAGTTCCTGACCATACCAGCAGATGGAGCCATAGCTGTCTGGGTTTGCAGCCACCTCAGGGGGATGTAACGTCCCTCCAGGACACAGCCTCTCGTGACATCACAACACATAGCTGGGTACAGGGGAGGCTGGTCTCTCCTGCTTGATTGGGCTTCAACACAACAGAGACAAACATTACATCTCTCATCTACCCTGAGCTCAGATGGGGAAACATAAGAAGAGTTTCATTCCAAAACGCTATATATCCATTTTCAGAAATGTTGGTAATTTTGATTTTATTGTTTGAAGAAATTTTGAAAGAGATTGGTGTGTTCTTTCACTATCTAATCATGGCATGGGGTTGGTTGTAAAATGACACACTTGATGGTTTAATTTCAGAGATTGCCTCACTCTCATAGAAATAAAAATATGGGATGCACACAGTCAAATGTAGCAAAAAACTACATTTGTAATACATATACAGAACCAGTCAAAGAAAACATTTACATTTGACATTTTAGTCATTTAGCAGATGTTCTTATCCAGGGCCCGGTTTCTCAAAAGCATCTTAAGGCTAAATCATCGTTAGAACCTTCGTAGGAGCCGATTAATTACAAAGTTGCCGATGTCTTTGCAATTGATACAAACAAGGACGTATAAAATGATGCTTCAAATGAAAACCGAGATAACTGCATTAAAATATAAACAGTAGGCTATAGTCCTATTTCAATCATATTGGAATGTATTTCATGTTCAATCAATTGAGTTCTATTCTGCTACTGTTTGTAATCTGTCTCAATATATTTCATGATGTGTAGCCTAACATGTGAACAATGATTCAAATCTGTGATTTAGAATAAGCCGCCTCAATATTTGCAGCTGTAGGTGGTAATATCTCATTAGAAGCTGATCCGTTATCAGCATCGTGTAATAAATATAATGTTAAGGAAAGATTTGAATGGAGAAAGCTGATCTGAGAGCAGCGCTCCCTTTCTTTCGATCCTATCAGTATTGATACATGCTCCACCGGACATCCAACCTTGTCGTGCTGCTAATCCAGTTTCTGCTGGTCTTCCTGCAGCTATGGAACCCTGACCTGTTCACCGGACGTGCGACCTTGTCCCAAACCTGCTGTTTTGACCCTCTCTCTCTCTCTCTCTCTCTACCACACTTGCTGTCTCGACCTCTGAATGCTCAACTATGAAAAGGCAACTGACATTTACTCCTGAGGTGCTAACCTGTTGCAACCTCTATAACCACAGTGATTATTATTTGACCCTGCTGGTCATCTATGAACATTTGAACATCTTGAAGAACGATCTGGCAATAATGGCCATGTACTCATAAACTCAGCAAAAAAAGAAATGTCCCTTTTTCAGGACCCTGTCTTTCAAAGATAATTCGTAAAAATCAAAATAACTTCACAGATCTTCATTGTAAAGGGTTTAAACACTGTTTCCCATGCTTGTTCAATGAACCATAAACTATTAATGAACATGCACCTGTGGAACGGTCGTTAAGACACTAACAGCTTACAGACGGTAGGCAATTCAGGTCACAGTTATGAAAACTTAGGACACTAAAGAGGCCTTTCTACTGACTCTGAAAAATACCAAAAGAAAGATGCCCAAGGTCCCTGCTCATCTACGTGAACGTGCCTTAGGCATGCTGCAAGGAGGCATGAGGACTGCAGATGTGGCCAGGTAAATAAATTGCAATGTCCGTACTGTGAGACGCCTAAAACAGCGCTACAGGGAGACAGGACGGACAGCTGATCGTCCTCGCAGTGGCAGACCACATGTAACAACACCTGCACAGGATCGGTACATCCGAACATCACACCTGTGGGACAGGTACAGGATGGCAACAACAACAGTCCGAGTTACACCAGGAATGCACAATCCCTCCATCAGTGCTCAGACTGTCCGCAATAGGACTGAGGGCTTGTAGCCCTCACCAGACATCACCGGCAACAACGTCGCCTATGGGCACAAACCCACCGTCGCTGGACCAGACAGGACTGGCAAAAAGTGCTGTTCACTGATGAGTCACGGTTTTGTCTCACCAGGGGTGATGGTTGGATTCGCGTTTTTCGTCGAAGGAAAGAGCATTACACCTTTTTCATGATGTCCATCCGGTTTGCTTCTATATGCCATATCTTTCTAACTGTGCTCTTTCCCAAAAGCTCCCAACATACAACCTATTTACTTATTATTGACACAGTATGCTTACATTATTAGCTATCTTTGTTATTATTTGTTGTTATTTGTTATTAGTCCCATCCTTCAACTCTATTCAATACCCCCCATCTATCTCTTAACACCATCCATATAGGATTTCTATTTGCCATATATATTTCAACCGTACTGTGATGTTTTACAAAAGTTCTGAACCTTTCTATTCTCATTGCTTCTACAGATTGTGAATTAAAAATAAACATTTTTGCCAAAAGTATTATTATATTATTGATTGATTGACTATGACTTTTCAGATCACCCAGTAATGCTATCTGCAAGGTTAGCTCTAGGTAAATATTGCAATCCTTTAGCCATTCCTGGACCTGTGTCCAAAAACAAGCTACAAATGGACAGAACCAAAACAAATGATCTAACGATTCTGTCTCTTCACAGCAAAATCTGCAGAGCTGGGAAGATTGTATACCCCATATAAATAACATTCTATTGGTAGCAAGAATTTTATATAATAATTTAAATTGCAAGATTCTAATTTTTTAATCCAGTGTCGTTTTGCGTGTCAGTTCATAAACACTATGCCATGGGATCGGTACGTCAAAGATCTCTTCCCAATTATTTTGCAATCTATATGGGACGGCTGTCAATCCTTTGGTCCTTAAGTGAAACTGATATACTTTTTTATTTATCACAGTTTTCCTTAACCAATTATGTTCTTTAATGCAAGGCCGATAGACAAGTTCCTTACTTTCTCCCCCTTCCACTTTCCTCTTCCACTTTTGCGGTAAGGCTGCAATTATTTGGTTGTAATTTTGGGTAGAGCAGACATTTCCATATGTTTTTGTTAGCTGCATGTGCGACATAACTCCACCAGTCCTACCGATGATATCATTTACGAAGATTATACCCTTTCTAAACATTCTGTCAAAAAATAAAGGTTTTTTGTCAATTAGTATATTTGAATTTAACCACAATATTTGTTGCATTATTTGTTCTGTCATTTCTGGAGGATTAAATTGAAATTGCAACCAACTTTCTATGGCTTGTTTTAGAAATAGTGACATTTGGGAGATTATTTCCTTTTCAAATAACTGAAAGTGAGAGGTTGTAATCTGAATAAAGGGAAAAAGGCCTTTCTTGAACATTGGGTGAGACAATCTTAGTAATTTGCTTAAGAACCAGTTCGTATTTAAGTATAACTTTTGTATGACTGAAGCTTTTAGTGATAGGTCTAATGCTTTAATATTTAATAATTTCTGTGCTCCGAATTCATATTCATTATATAAATATGCCCTTTTAATTTTGTCTGGCTTGCCGTTCCAAATAAAATTGAATTTTTTTTTCTCATATAATTTAAAAAACTGTTCGCTAGGCGTAGGCAAGACCATAAGCAAATAGGTAAACTGGGACAATACTAAAGAGTTAATCAGGGTGATTTTTCCACAAATTGACAGGTATTTTCCTTTCCATGGTAGTAAGATCTTATCTATTTTTGCTAACTTTCTATTAAAATTTATTGAAGTGAGATCATTTATTTCCTTTGGGATATGTATTCCGAGTATATCCACATCACCATCAGACCATTTTATTGGTAAACTACATGGTAATGTAAATTTTTTATTTTTTAGTGATCCAATACGTAATATAGTACATTTGTCATAATTTGGTTGTAATCCAGAGAGGTTAGAAAATGTATCTAGATCCTCTATGAGGCTGTGGAGGGATTCTAGTTGTGCATTTAAAAGAAAACATGAATCATCAGCGTACAATGACACCTTTGTTTTTAAGCCCTGTATTTCTAATCCTCTGATATTATTATTGGATCTGATTTTAATAGCTAACATCTCGATGGCCACAATAAATAGATATGCCGATAGTGGACAACCTTGTTTCACTCCTCTTGACAGTTTAAAACTTTCTGAGAAATAGCCATTATTTACTATTTTACACCTAGGGTTACTATACATGATTTTGACCCATTTTATAAGAGATTCTCCAAAATTGAAAAGCTCCAGGCATTTATATATAAACCCCAGTCGAACTTTATCAAATGCCTTTTCGAAGTCTGCTAAGAATAGCAGGCCTGGTTTCCCATATTTTCCATAGTATTCTATTGTTTCCAATACTTGCCTTATATTATCTCTAATGTATCTTCCATGTAAAAAACCTGTCTGATTAGAATGAATAATATCCGACAATACATTTTTAATTCTATGCGCTATACATTTTGCTAGGATTTTTACATCACAACACTGAAATGTAAGGGGCCTCCAATTTTGTAAATGGACTGGATCTTTATATTCCACAATTTTGTTAAAAAGAAACAAAAAGTAGCTAAATAAACAAAGGAAATAGTAACATAATAAAATAATAATAATGAGGCTATAAGGAGTACCAGTACTGAGTCAATGTGCAGGGGTACCAGGTAGTTGAGGTAATATGTACATGTAGGTAGGGATAAAAGTGACACGTCAATCAGGATAGAGATTACATCTCCTCATCCATGGAGTGCACACAAACACACACACACACACACACACACACACACACAGGGAATGTTGTGTTAGTTTAATTTTGTTTCAGGACTATGAAAATGGAAAAAAGGTTTAGCCTATGGATTATGAAATTAACAAAAATAAATGTTAAAATGGGAGAGGAGAAATGACTAGAGACAGTGTTGTTTAACTCACTGACCATGACCCATGAGTTCTTCTTACCTTTGTTCAGTAGAAAAGTCTCCCACTCTAAACGTTATAGGTTGTTCCATAGACCGGTCACTCTTCATGGACACACAGCTGGGTACAGGGGAGGCTGGTCTCTCCTGCTTGATTGGGCTTCAACACAACAGAGACAAACATTACATCTCTCATCTACCCTGAGCTCAGATGGGGAAACATAAGAAGAGTTTCATTCCAAAACGCTATATATCAATTTTCAGAAATGTTGGTAAATTAGATTTTATTGTTTGAAGAAATTTTGAAAGAGATTGGTGTGTTCTTTCACTATCTAATCATGGCATGGGGTTGGTTGTAAAATGACACACTTGATGGTTTAATTTCAGAGATTGCCTCACTCTCATAGAAATAAAAATATGGGATGCACACAGTCAAATGTAACAAAAAACTACATTTGTAATACATATACAGAACCAGTCAAAGAAAACATTTACATTTGACATTTTAGTCATTTAGCAGATGTTCTTATCCAGGGCCCGGTTTCTCAAAAGCATCTTAAGGCTAAATCATCGTTAGAACCTTCGTAGGAGCCGATTAATTACAAAGTTGCCGATGTCTTTGCAATTGATACAAACAAGGACGTATAAAATGATGCTTCAAATGAAAACCGAGATAACTGCATTAAAATATAAACAGTAGGCTATAGTCCTATTTCAATCATATTGGAATATATTTCATGTTCAATCAATTGAGTTCTATTCTGCTACTGTCTGTAATCTGTCTCAATATATTTCATGATGTGTAGCCTAACATGTGAACAATGATTCAAATCTGTGATTTAGAATAAGCCGCCTCAATATTTGCAGCTGTAGGTGGTAATATCTCTCTAGAAGCTGATCCGTTATCAGCATCGTGTAATAATTATAATGTTAAGGAAAGATTTGAATGGAGAAAGCTGATCTGAGAGCAGCGCTCCCTTTCTTTCGATCCTATCAGTATTGATACATGCTCCACCGGACATCCAACCTTGTCGTGCTGCTAATCCAGTTTCTGCTGGTCTTCCTGCAGCTATGGAACCCTGACCTGTTCACCGGACGTGCGACCTTGTCCCAAACCTGCTGTTTTGACCCTCTCTCTCTCTCTCTCTCTCTACCACACTTGCTGTCTCGACCTCTGAATGCTCAACTATGAAAAGGCAACTGACATTTACTCCTGAGGTGCTAACCTGTTGCAACCTCTATAACCACAGTGATTATTATTTGACCCTGCTGGTCATCTATGAACATTTGAACATCTTGAAGAACGATCTGGCAATAATGGCCATGTACTCATAAACTCAGCAAAAAAAGAAACGTCCCTTTTTCAGGACCCTGTCTTTCAAAGATAATTCGTAAAAATCAAAATAACTTCACAGATCTTCATTGTAAAGGGTTTAAACACTGTTTCCCATGCTTGTTCAATGAACCATAAACTATTAATGAACATGCACCTGTGGAACGGTCGTTAAGACACTAACAGCTTACAGACGGTAGGCAATTCAGGTCACAGTTATGAAAACTTAGGACACTAAAGAGGCCTTTCTACTGACTCTGAAAAATACCAAAAGAAAGATGCCCAAGGTCCCTGCTCATCTACGTGAACGTGCCTTAGGCATGCTGCAAGGAGGCATGAGGACTGCAGATGTGGCCAGGGAAATAAATTGCAATGTTCGTACTGTGAGACGCCTAAGACAGCGCTACAGGGAGACAGGACGGACAGCTGATCGTCCTCGCAGTGGCAGACCACATGTAACAACACCTGCACAGGATCGGTACATCCGAACATCACACCTGTGGGACAGGTACAGGATGGCAACAACAACTGTCCGAGTTACACCAGGAATGCACAATCCCTCCATCAGTGCTCAGACTGTCCACAATAGGACTGAGGGCTTGTAGCCCTCACCAGACTTCACCGGCAACAACGTCGCCTATGGGCACAAACCCACCGTCGCTGGACCAGACAGGACTGGCAAAAAGTGCTGTTCACTGATGAGTCACGGTTTTGTCTCACCAGGGGTGATGGTTGGATTCACGTTTTTCGTAGAAGGAAAGAGCATTACACCTTTTTCTTGATGTCCATCCGGTTTGCTTCTATATGCCATATCTTTCTAACTGTGCTCTTTCCCAAAAGCTCCCAACATACAACCTATATACTTATTATGGACACAGTATGCTTACATTATTAGCTATCTTTGTTATTATTTGTTGTTATTTGTTATTAGTCCCATCCTTCAACTCTATTCAATACCTCCCATCTATCTCTTAACACCATCCATATAGAGGATTTCTATTTGCCATATATATTTCAACCGTACTGTGATGTTTTACAAAAGTTCTGAACCTTTCTATTCTCATTGCTTCTACAGATTGTGAATTAAAAATAAACATTTTTGCTAAAAGTATTATTATATTATTGATTGATTGATTGACTATGACTTTTCAGATCACACAGTAATGCTATCTGCAAGGTTAGCTCCAGGTAAATATTGCAATCCTTTAGCCATTCCTGGACCTGTGTCCAAAAACAAGCTACAAATGGACAGAACCAAAACAAATGATTAACGATTCTGTCTCTTCACAGCAAAATCTGCAGAGCTGGGAAGATTGTATACCCCATATAAATAACATTCTATTGGTAGCAAGAATTTTATATAATAATTTAAATTGCAAGATTAAATTTTTTTTATCCAGTGTCGTATTGCGTGTCAGTTCATAAACACTATGCCATGGGATCGGTACGTCAAAGATCTCTTCCCAACTATTTTGCAATCTATATGGGACGGCTGTCAATCCTTTGGTCCTTAAGTGAAACTGATATACTTTTTTATTTATCACAGTTTTCCTTAACCAATTATGTTCTTTAATGCAAGGCCGATAGACAAGTTCCTTACTTTCTCCCCCTTCCACTTTCCTCTTCCACTTTTGCGGTAAGGCTGCAATTATTTGGTTGTAATTTTGGGTAGAGCAGACATTTCCATATGTTTTTGTTAGCTGCATGTGCGACATAACTCCACCAGTCCTACCGATGATATCATTTACGAAGATTAAACCCTTTTTAAACATTCTGTCAAAAAATAAAGTTTTTTTGTCAATTAGTATATTTGAATTTAACCACAATATTTGTTGCATTATTTGTTCTGTCATTTCTGGAGGATTAAATTGAAATTGCAACCAACTTTCTATGGCTTGTTTTAGAAATAGTGACATTTGGGAGATTATTTCCTTTTCAAATAACTGAAAGTGAGAGGTTGTAATCTGAATAAAGGGAAAAAGGCCTTTCTTGAACATTGGGTGAGACAATCTTAGTAATTTGCTTAAGAACCAGTTCGTATTTAAGTATAACTTTTGTATGACTGAAGCTTTTAGTGATAGGTCTAATGCTTTAATATTTAATAATTTCTGTGCTCCGAATTCATATTCATTATATAAATATGCCCTTTTAATTTTGTCTGGCTTGCCGTTCCAAATAAAATTGAATTTTTTTTTCTCATATAATTTAAAAAACTGTTCGCTAGGCGTAGGCAAGACCATAAGCAAATAGGTAAACTGGGACAATACTAAAGAGTTAATCAGGGTGATTTTTCCACAAATTGACAGGTATTTTCCTTTCCATGGTAGTAAGATCTTATCTATTTTTGCTAACTTTCTATTAAAATTTATTGAAGTGAGATCATTTATTTCCTTTGGGATATGTATTCCGAGTATATCCACATCACCATCAGACCATTTTATTGGTAAACTACATGGTAATGTAAATTTTTTATTTTTTAGTGATCCAATACGTAATATAGTACATTTGTCATAATTTGGTTGTAATCCAGAGAGGTTAGAAAATGTATCTAGATCCTCTATGAGGCTGTGGAGGGATTCTAGTTGTGGATTTAAAAGAAAACATGAATCATCAGCGTACAATGACACCTTTGTTTTTAAGCCCTGTATTTCTAATCCTCTGATATTATTATTGGATCTGATTTTAATAGCTAACATCTCGATGGCCACAATAAATAGATATGCCGATAGTGGACAACCTTGTTTCACTCCTCTTGACAGTTTAAAACTTTCTGAGAAATAGCCATTATTTACTATTTTACACCTAGGGTTACTATACATGATTTTGACCCATTTTATAAGAGATTCTCCAAAATTGAAAAGCTCCAGGCATTTATATATAAACCCCAGTCGAACTTTATCAAATGCCTTTTCGAAGTCTGCTAAGAATAGCAGGCCTGGTTTCCCATATTTTCCATAGTATTCTATTGTTTCCAATACTTGCCTTATATTATCTCCAATGTATCTTCCATGTAAAAAACCTGTCTGATTAGAATGAATAATATCCGACAATACATTTTTAATTCTATGCGCTATACATTTTGCTAGGATTTTTACATCACAACACTGAAATGTAAGGGGCCTCCAATTTTGTAAATGGACTGGATCTTTATATTCCACAATTTTGTTAAAAAGAAACAAAAAGTAGCTAAATAAACAAAGGAAATAGTAACATAATAAAATAATAATAATGAGGCTATAAGGAGTACCAGTACTGAGTCAATGTGCAGGGGTACCAGGTAGTTGAGGTAATATGTACATGTAGGTAGGGATAAAAGTGACACGTCAATCAGGATAGAGATTACATCTCCTCATCCATGGAGTGCACACAAACACACACACACACACACACACACACACACACAGGGAATGTTGTGTTAGTTTAATTTTGTTTCAGGACTATGAAAATGGAAAAAAGGTTTAGCCTATGGATTATAAAATTAACAAAAATAAATGGGAAAATGGGAGAGGAGAAATGACTAGAGACAGTGTTGTTTAACTCACTGACCATGACCCATGAGTTCTTCTTACCTTTGTTCAGTAGAAAAGTCTCCCACTCTAAACGTTATAGGTTGTTCCATAGACCGGTCACTCTTCATGGACACACAGCTGGGTACAGGGGAGGCTGGTCTCTCCTGCTTGATTGGGCTTCAACACAACAGAGACAAACATTACATCTCTCATCTACCCTGAGCTCAGATGGGGAAACATAAGAAGAGTTTCATTCCAAAACGCTATATATCAATTTTCAGAAATGTTGGTAAATTAGATTTTATTGTTTGAAGAAATTTTGAAAGAGATTGGTGTGTTCTTTCACTATCTAATCATGGCATGGGGTTGGTTGTAAAATGACACACTTGATGGTTTAATTTCAGAGATTGCCTCACTCTCATAGAAATAAAAATATGGGATGCACACAGTCAAATGTAACAAAAAACTACATTTGTAATACATATACAGAACCAGTCAAAGAAAACATTTACATTTGACATTTTAGTCATTTAGCAGATGTTCTTATCCAGGGCCCGGTTTCTCAAAAGCATCTTAAGGCTAAATCATCGTTAGAACCTTCGTAGGAGCCGATTAATTACAAAGTTGCCGATGTCTTTGCAATTGATACAAACAAGGACGTATAAAATGATGCTTCAAATGAAAACCGAGATAACTGCATTAAAATATAAACAGTAGGCTATAGTCCTATTTCAATCATATTGGAATATATTTCATGTTCAATCAATTGAGTTCTATTCTGCTACTGTCTGTAATCTGTCTCAATATATTTCATGATGTGTAGCCTAACATGTGAACAATGATTCAAATCTGTGATTTAGAATAAGCCGCCTCAATATTTGCAGCTGTAGGTGGTAATATCTCTCTAGAAGCTGATCCGTTATCAGCATCGTGTAATAATTATAATGTTAAGGAAAGATTTGAATGGAGAAAGCTGATCTGAGAGCAGCGCTCCCTTTCTTTCGATCCTATCAGTATTGATACATGCTCCACCGGACATCCAACCTTGTCGTGCTGCTAATCCAGTTTCTGCTGGTCTTCCTGCAGCTATGGAACCCTGACCTGTTCACCGGACGTGCGACCTTGTCCCAAACCTGCTGTTTTGACCCTCTCTCTCTCTCTCTCTCTCTACCACACTTGCTGTCTCGACCTCTGAATGCTCAACTATGAAAAGGCAACTGACATTTACTCCTGAGGTGCTAACCTGTTGCAACCTCTATAACCACAGTGATTATTATTTGACCCTGCTGGTCATCTATGAACATTTGAACATCTTGAAGAACGATCTGGCAATAATGGCCATGTACTCATAAACTCAGCAAAAAAAGAAACGCCCCTTTTTCAGGACCCTGTCTTTCAAAGATAATTCGTAAAAATCAAAATAACTTCACAAATCTTCATTGTAAAGGGTTTAAACACTGTTTCCCATGCTTGTTCAATGAACCATAAACTATTAATGAACATGCACCTGTGGAACGGTCGTTAAGACACTAACAGCTTACAGACGGTACGCAATTCAGGTCACAGTTATGAAAACTTAGGACACTAAAGAGGCCTTTCTACTGACTCTGAAAAATACCAAAAGAAAGATGCCCAAGGTCCCTGCTCATCTACGTGAACGTGCCTTAGGCATGCTGCAAGGAGGCATGAGGACTGCAGATGTGGCCAGGGAAATAAATTGCAATGTTCGTACTGTGAGACGCCTAAGACAGCGCTACAGGGAGACAGGACGGACAGCTGATCGTCCTCGCAGTGGCAGACCACATGTAACAACACCTGCACAGGATCGGTACATCCGAACATCACACCTGTGGGACAGGTACAGGATGGCAACAACAACTGTCCGAGTTACACCAGGAATGCACAATCCCTCCATCAGTGCTCAGACTGTCCACAATAGGACTGAGGGCTTGTAGCCCTCACCAGACATCACCGGCAACAACGTCGCCTATGGGCACAAACCCACCGTCGCTGGACCAGACAGGACTGGCAAAAAGTGCTGTTCACTGATGAGTCACGGTTTTGTCTCACCAGGGGTGATGGTTGGATTCACGTTTTTCGTAGAAGGAAAGAGCATTACACCTTTTTCTTGATGTCCATCCGGTTTGCTTCTATATGCCATATCTTTCTAACTGTGCTCTTTCCCAAAAGCTCCCAACATACAACCTATATACTTATTATGGACACAGTATGCTTACATTATTAGCTATCTTTGTTATTATTTGTTGTTATTTGTTATTAGTCCCATCCTTCAACTCTATTCAATACCTCCCATCTATCTCTTAACACCATCCATATAGGATTTCTATTTGCCATATATATTTCAACCGTACTGTGATGTTTTACAAAAGTTCTGAACCTTTCTATTCTCATTGCTTCTACAGATTGTGAATTAAAAATAAACATTTTTGCTAAAAGTATTATTATATTATTGATTGATTGACTATGACTTTTCAGATCACACAGTAATGCTATCTGCAAGGTTAGCTCCAGGTAAATATTGCAATCCTTTAGCCATTCCTGGACCTGTGTCCAAAAACAAGCTACAAATGGACAGAACCAAAACAAATGATTAACGATTCTGTCTCTTCACAGCAAAATCTGCAGAGCTGGGAAGATTGTATACCCCATATAAATAACATTCTATTGGTAGCAAGAATTTTATATAATAATTTAAATTGCAAGATTCAATTTTTTTTATCCAGTGTCGTATTGCGTGTCAGTTCATAAACACTATGCCATGGGATCGGTACGTCAAAGATCTCTTCCCAACTATTTTGCAATCTATATGGGACGGCTGTCAATCCTTTGGTCCTTAAGTGAAACTGATATACTTTTTTATTTATCACAGTTTTCCTTAACCAATTATGTTCTTTAATGCAAGGCCGATAGACAAGTTCCTTACTTTCTCCCCCTTCCACTTTCCTCTTCCACTTTTGCGGTAAGGCTGCAATTATTTGGTTGTAATTTTGGGTAGAGCAGACATTTCCATATGTTTTTGTTAGCTGCATGTGCGACATAACTCCACCAGTCCTACCGATGATATCATTTACGAAGATTAAACCCTTTTTAAACATTCTGTCAAAAAATAAAGTTTTTTTGTCAATTAGTATATTTGAATTTAACCACAATATTTGTTGCATTATTTGTTCTGTCATTTCTGGAGGATTAAATTGAAATTGCAACAAACTTTCTATGGCTTGTTTTAGAAATAGTGACATTTGGGATATTATTTCCTTTTCAAATAACTGAAAGTGAGAGGTTGTAATCTGAATAAAGGGAAAAAGGCCTTTCTTGAACATTGGGTGAGACAATCTTAGTAATTTGCTTAAGAACCAGTTCGTATTTAAGTATAACTTTTGTATGACTGAAGCTTTTAGTGATAGGTCTAATGCTTTAATATTTAATAATTTCTGTGCTCCGAATTCATATTCATTATATAAATATGCCCTTTTAATTTTGTCTGGCTTGCCGTTCCAAATAAAATTTAATTTTTTTTTCTCATATAATTTAAAAAAACTGTTCGCTAGGCGTAGGCAAGACCATAAGCAAATAGGTAAACTGGGACAATACTAAAGAGTTAATCAGGGTGATTTTTCCACAAATTGACAGGTATTTTCCTTTCCATGGTAGTAAGATCTTATCTATTTTTGCTAACTTTCTATTAAAATGTATTGAAGTGAGATCATTTATTTCCTTTGGGAAATGTATTCCGAGTATATCCACATCACCATCAGACCATTTTATTGGTAAACTACATGGTAATGTAAATTTTTTATTTTTTAGTGATCCAATACGTAATATAGTACATTTGTCATAATTTGGTTGTAATCCAGAGAGGTTAGAAAATGTATCTAGATCCTCTATGAGGCTGTGGAGGGATTCTAGTTGTGGATTTAAAAGAAAACATGAATCATCAGTGTACAATGACACCTTTGTTTTTAAGCCCTGTATTTCTAATCCTCTGATGTTATTATTGGATCTGATTTTAATAGCTAACATCTCGATGGCCACAATAAATAGATATGCCGATAGTGGACAACCTTGTTTCACTCCTCTTGACAGTTTAAAACTTTCTGAGAAATAGCCATTATTTACTATTTTACACCTAGGGTTACTATACATGATTTTGACCCATTTTATAAGAGATTCTCCAAAATTGAAATGCTCCAGGCATTTATATATAAACCCCAGTCGAACTTTATCAAATGCCTTTTCGAAGTCTGCTAAGAATAGCAGGCCTGGTTTCCCATATTTTCCATAGTATTCTATTGTTTCCAATACTTGCCTTATATTATCTCAAATGTATCTTCCATGTAAAAAACCTGTCTGATTAGAATGAATAATATCCGACAATACATTTTTAATTCTATGCGCTATACATTTTGCTAGGATTTTTACATCACAACACTGAAATGTAAGGGGCCTCCAATTTTGTAAATGGACTGGATCTATATATTCCACAATTTTGTTAAAAAGAAACAAAAAGTAGCTAAATAAACAAAGGAAATAGTAACATAATAAAATAATAATAATGAGGCTATAAGGAGTACCAGTACTGAGTCAATGTGCAGGGGTACCAGGTAGTTGAGGTAATATGTACATGTAGGTAGGGATAAAAGTGACACGTCAATCAGGATAGAGATTACATCTCCTCATCCATGGAGTGCACACAAACACACACACACACACACACACACACACACACACACACACACAGGGAATGTTGTGTTAGTTTAATTTTGTTTCAGGACTATGAAAATGGAAAAAAGGTTTAGCCTATGGATTATGAAATTAACAAAAATAAATGGGAAAATGGGAGAGGAGAAATGACTAGAGACAGTGTTGTTTAACTCACTGACCATGACCCATGAGTTCTTCTTACCTTTGTTCAGTAGAAAAGTCTCCCACTCTAAACGTTATAGGTTGTTCCATAGACCGGTCACTCTTCATGGACACACAGCTGGGTACAGGGGAGGCTGGTCTCTCCTGCTTGATTGGGCTTCAACACAACAGAGACAAACATTACATCTCTCATCTACCCTGAGCTCAGATGGGGAAACATAAGAAGAGTTTCATTCCAAAACGCTATATATCAATTTTCAGAAATGTTGGTAAATTAGATTTTATTGTTTGAAGAAATTTTGAAAGAGATTGGTGTGTTCTTTCACTATCTAATCATGGCATGGGGTTGGTTGTAAAATGACACACTTGATGGTTTAATTTCAGAGATTGCCTCACTCTCATAGAAATAAAAATATGGGATGCACACAGTCAAATGTAACAAAAAACTACATTTGTAATACATATACAGAACCAGTCAAAGAAAACATTTACATTTGACATTTTAGTCATTTAGCAGATGTTCTTATCCAGGGCCCGGTTTCTCAAAAGCATCTTAAGGCTAAATCATCGTTAGAACCTTCGTAGGAGCCGATTAATTACAAAGTTGCCGATGTCTTTGCAATTGATACAAACAAGGACGTATAAAATGATGCTTCAAATGAAAACCGAGATAACTGCATTAAAATATAAACAGTAGGCTATAGTCCTATTTCAATCATATTGGAATATATTTCATGTTCAATCAATTGAGTTCTATTCTGCTACTGTCTGTAATCTGTCTCAATATATTTCATGATGTGTAGCCTAACATGTGAACAATGATTCAAATCTGTGATTTAGAATAAGCCGCCTCAATATTTGCAGCTGTAGGTGGTAATATCTCTCTAGAAGCTGATCCGTTATCAGCATCGTGTAATAATTATAATGTTAAGGAAAGATTTGAATGGAGAAAGCTGATCTGAGAGCAGCGCTCCCTTTCTTTCGATCCTATCAGTATTGATACATGCTCCACCGGACATCCAACCTTGTCGTGCTGCTAATCCAGTTTCTGCTGGTCTTCCTGCAGCTATGGAACCCTGACCTGTTCACCGGACGTGCGACCTTGTCCCAAACCTGCTGTTTTGACCCTCTCTCTCTCTCTCTCTCTCTACCACACTTGCTGTCTCGACCTCTGAATGCTCAACTATGAAAAGGCAACTGACATTTACTCCTGAGGTGCTAACCTGTTGCAACCTCTATAACCACAGTGATTATTATTTGACCCTGCTGGTCATCTATGAACATTTGAACATCTTGAAGAACGATCTGGCAATAATGGCCATGTACTCATAAACTCAGCAAAAAAAGAAACGCCCCTTTTTCAGGACCCTGTCTTTCAAAGATAATTCGTAAAAATCAAAATAACTTCACAAATCTTCATTGTAAAGGGTTTAAACACTGTTTCCCATGCTTGTTCAATGAACCATAAACTATTAATGAACATGCACCTGTGGAACGGTCGTTAAGACACTAACAGCTTACAGACGGTACGCAATTCAGGTCACAGTTATGAAAACTTAGGACACTAAAGAGGCCTTTCTACTGACTCTGAAAAATACCAAAAGAAAGATGCCCAAGGTCCCTGCTCATCTACGTGAACGTGCCTTAGGCATGCTGCAAGGAGGCATGAGGACTGCAGATGTGGCCAGGGAAATAAATTGCAATGTTCGTACTGTGAGACGCCTAAGACAGCGCTACAGGGAGACAGGACGGACAGCTGATCGTCCTCGCAGTGGCAGACCACATGTAACAACACCTGCACAGGATCGGTACATCCGAACATCACACCTGTGGGACAGGTACAGGATGGCAACAACAACTGTCCGAGTTACACCAGGAATGCACAATCCCTCCATCAGTGCTCAGACTGTCCACAATAGGACTGAGGGCTTGTAGCCCTCACCAGACATCACCGGCAACAACGTCGCCTATGGGCACAAACCCACCGTCGCTGGACCAGACAGGACTGGCAAAAAGTGCTGTTCACTGATGAGTCACGGTTTTGTCTCACCAGGGGTGATGGTTGGATTCACGTTTTTCGTAGAAGGAAAGAGCATTACACCTTTTTCTTGATGTCCATCCGGTTTGCTTCTATATGCCATATCTTTCTAACTGTGCTCTTTCCCAAAAGCTCCCAACATACAACCTATATACTTATTATGGACACAGTATGCTTACATTATTAGCTATCTTTGTTATTATTTGTTGTTATTTGTTATTAGTCCCATCCTTCAACTCTATTCAATACCTCCCATCTATCTCTTAACACCATCCATATAGGATTTCTATTTGCCATATATATTTCAACCGTACTGTGATGTTTTACAAAAGTTCTGAACCTTTCTATTCTCATTGCTTCTACAGATTGTGAATTAAAAATAAACATTTTTGCTAAAAGTATTATTATATTATTGATTGATTGACTATGACTTTTCAGATCACACAGTAATGCTATCTGCAAGGTTAGCTCCAGGTAAATATTGCAATCCTTTAGCCATTCCTGGACCTGTGTCCAAAAACAAGCTACAAATGGACAGAACCAAAACAAATGATTAACGATTCTGTCTCTTCACAGCAAAATCTGCAGAGCTGGGAAGATTGTATACCCCATATAAATAACATTCTATTGGTAGCAAGAATTTTATATAATAATTTAAATTGCAAGATTCAATTTTTTTTATCCAGTGTCGTATTGCGTGTCAGTTCATAAACACTATGCCATGGGATCGGTACGTCAAAGATCTCTTCCCAACTATTTTGCAATCTATATGGGACGGCTGTCAATCCTTTGGTCCTTAAGTGAAACTGATATACTTTTTTATTTATCACAGTTTTCCTTAACCAATTATGTTCTTTAATGCAAGGCCGATAGACAAGTTCCTTACTTTCTCCCCCTTCCACTTTCCTCTTCCACTTTTGCGGTAAGGCTGCAATTATTTGGTTGTAATTTTGGGTAGAGCAGACATTTCCATATGTTTTTGTTAGCTGCATGTGCGACATAACTCCACCAGTCCTACCGATGATATCATTTACGAAGATTAAACCCTTTTTAAACATTCTGTCAAAAAATAAAGTTTTTTTGTCAATTAGTATATTTGAATTTAACCACAATATTTGTTGCATTATTTGTTCTGTCATTTCTGGAGGATTAAATTGAAATTGCAACAAACTTTCTATGGCTTGTTTTAGAAATAGTGACATTTGGGATATTATTTCCTTTTCAAATAACTGAAAGTGAGAGGTTGTAATCTGAATAAAGGGAAAAAGGCCTTTCTTGAACATTGGGTGAGACAATCTTAGTAATTTGCTTAAGAACCAGTTCGTATTTAAGTATAACTTTTGTATGACTGAAGCTTTTAGTGATAGGTCTAATGCTTTAATATTTAATAATTTCTGTGCTCCGAATTCATATTCATTATATAAATATGCCCTTTTAATTTTGTCTGGCTTGCCGTTCCAAATAAAATTTAATTTTTTTTTCTCATATAATTTAAAAAAACTGTTCGCTAGGCGTAGGCAAGACCATAAGCAAATAGGTAAACTGGGACAATACTAAAGAGTTAATCAGGGTGATTTTTCCACAAATTGACAGGTATTTTCCTTTCCATGGTAGTAAGATCTTATCTATTTTTGCTAACTTTCTATTAAAATGTATTGAAGTGAGATCATTTATTTCCTTTGGGAAATGTATTCCGAGTATATCCACATCACCATCAGACCATTTTATTGGTAAACTACATGGTAATGTAAATTTTTTATTTTTTAGTGATCCAATACGTAATATAGTACATTTGTCATAATTTGGTTGTAATCCAGAGAGGTTAGAAAATGTATCTAGATCCTCTATGAGGCTGTGGAGGGATTCTAGTTGTGGATTTAAAAGAAAACATGAATCATCAGTGTACAATGACACCTTTGTTTTTAAGCCCTGTATTTCTAATCCTCTGATGTTATTATTGGATCTGATTTTAATAGCTAACATCTCGATGGCCACAATAAATAGATATGCCGATAGTGGACAACCTTGTTTCACTCCTCTTGACAGTTTAAAACTTTCTGAGAAATAGCCATTATTTACTATTTTACACCTAGGGTTACTATACATGATTTTGACCCATTTTATAAGAGATTCTCCAAAATTGAAATGCTCCAGGCATTTATATATAAACCCCAGTCGAACTTTATCAAATGCCTTTTCGAAGTCTGCTAAGAATAGCAGGCCTGGTTTCCCATATTTTCCATAGTATTCTATTGTTTCCAATACTTGCCTTATATTATCTCAAATGTATCTTCCATGTAAAAAACCTGTCTGATTAGAATGAATAATATCCGACAATACATTTTTAATTCTATGCGCTATACATTTTGCTAGGATTTTTACATCACAACACTGAAATGTAAGGGGCCTCCAATTTTGTAAATGGACTGGATCTATATATTCCACAATTTTGTTAAAAAGAAACAAAAAGTAGCTAAATAAACAAAGGAAATAGTAACATAATAAAATAATAATAATGAGGCTATAAGGAGTACCAGTACTGAGTCAATGTGCAGGGGTACCAGGTAGTTGAGGTAATATGTACATGTAGGTAGGGATAAAAGTGACACGTCAATCAGGATAGAGATTACATCTCCTCATCCATGGAGTGCACACAAACACACACACACACACACACACACACACACACACACACACACAGGGAATGTTGTGTTAGTTTAATTTTGTTTCAGGACTATGAAAATGGAAAAAAGGTTTAGCCTATGGATTATGAAATTAACAAAAATAAATGGGAAAATGGGAGAGGAGAAATGACTAGAGACAGTGTTGTTTAACTCACTGACCATGACCCATGAGTTCTTCTTACCTTTGTTCAGTAGAAAAGTCTCCCACTCTAAACGTTATAGGTTGTTCCATAGACCGGTCACTCTTCATGGACACACAGCTGGGTACAGGGGAGGCTGGTCTCTCCTGCTTGATTGGGCTTCAACACAACAGAGACAAACATTACATCTCTCATCTACCCTGAGCTCAGATGGGGAAACATAAGAAGAGTTTCATTCCAAAACGCTATATATCAATTTTCAGAAATGTTGGTAAATTAGATTTTATTGTTTGAAGAAATTTTGAAAGAGATTGGTGTGTTCTTTCACTATCTAATCATGGCATGGGGTTGGTTGTAAAATGACACACTTGATGGTTTAATTTCAGAGATTGCCTCACTCTCATAGAAATAAAAATATGGGATGCACACAGTCAAATGTAACAAAAAACTACATTTGTAATACATATACAGAACCAGTCAAAGAAAACATTTACATTTGACATTTTAGTCATTTAGCAGATGTTCTTATCCAGGGCCCGGTTTCTCAAAAGCATCTTAAGGCTAAATCATCGTTAGAACCTTCGTAGGAGCCGATTAATTACAAAGTTGCCGATGTCTTTGCAATTGATACAAACAAGGACGTATAAAATGATGCTTCAAATGAAAACCGAGATAACTGCATTAAAATATAAACAGTAGGCTATAGTCCTATTTCAATCATATTGGAATATATTTCATGTTCAATCAATTGAGTTCTATTCTGCTACTGTCTGTAATCTGTCTCAATATATTTCATGATGTGTAGCCTAACATGTGAACAATGATTCAAATCTGTGATTTAGAATAAGCCGCCTCAATATTTGCAGCTGTAGGTGGTAATATCTCTCTAGAAGCTGATCCGTTATCAGCATCGTGTAATAATTATAATGTTAAGGAAAGATTTGAATGGAGAAAGCTGATCTGAGAGCAGCGCTCCCTTTCTTTCGATCCTATCAGTATTGATACATGCTCCACCGGACATCCAACCTTGTCGTGCTGCTAATCCAGTTTCTGCTGGTCTTCCTGCAGCTATGGAACCCTGACCTGTTCACCGGACGTGCGACCTTGTCCCAAACCTGCTGTTTTGACCCTCTCTCTCTCTCTCTCTCTCTACCACACTTGCTGTCTCGACCTCTGAATGCTCAACTATGAAAAGGCAACTGACATTTACTCCTGAGGTGCTAACCTGTTGCAACCTCTATAACCACAGTGATTATTATTTGACCCTGCTGGTCATCTATGAACATTTGAACATCTTGAAGAACGATCTGGCAATAATGGCCATGTACTCATAAACTCAGCTAAAAAAGAAACGTCCCTTTTTCAGGACCCTGTCTTTCAAAGATAATTCGTAAAAATCAAAATAACTTCACAGATCTTCATTGTAAAGGGTTTAAACACTGTTTCCCATGCTTGTTCAATGAACCATAAACTATTAATGAACATGCACCTGTGGAACGGTCGTTAAGACACTAACAGCTTACAGACGGTAGGCAATTCAGGTCACAGTTATGAAAACTTAGGACACTAAAGAGGCCTTTCTACTGACTCTGAAAAATACCAAAAGAAAGATGCCCAAGGTCCCTGCTCATCTACGTGAACGTGCCTTAGGCATGCTGCAAGGAGGCATGAGGACTGCAGATGTGGCCAGGGAAATAAATTGCAATGTTCGTACTGTGAGACGCCTAAGACAGCGCTACAGGGAGACAGGACGGACAGCTGATCGTCCTCGCAGTGGCAGACCACATGTAACAACACCTGCACAGGATCGGTACATCCGAACATCACACCTGTGGGACAGGTACAGGATGGCAACAACAACTGTCCGAGTTACACCAGGAATGCACAATCCCTCCATCAGTGCTCAGACTGTCCACAATAGGACTGAGGGCTTGTAGCCCTCACCAGACATCACCGGCAACAACGTCGCCTATGGGCACAAACCCACCGTCGCTGGACCAGACAGGACTGGCAAAAAGTGCTGTTCACTGATGAGTCACGGTTTTGTCTCACCAGGGGTGATGGTTGGATTCACGTTTTTCGTAGAAGGAAAGAGCATTACACCTTTTTCTTGATGTCCATCCGGTTTGCTTCTATATGCCATATCTTTCTAACTGTGCTCTTTCCCAAAAGCTCCCAACATACAACCTATATACTTATTATGGACACAGTATGCTTACATTATTAGCTATCTTTGTTATTATTTGTTGTTATTTGTTATTAGTCCCATCCTTCAACTCTATTCAATACCTCCCATCTATCTCTTAACACCATCCATATAGGATTTCTATTTGCCATATATATTTCAACCGTACTGTGATGTTTTACAAAAGTTCTGAACCTTTCTATTCTCATTGCTTCTACAGATTGTGAATTAAAAATAAACATTTTTGCTAAAAGTATTATTATATTATTGATTGATTGACTATGACTTTTCAGATCACACAGTAATGCTATCTGCAAGGTTAGCTCCAGGTAAATATTGCAATCCTTTAGCCATTCCTGGACCTGTGTCCAAAAACAAGCTACAAATGGACAGAACCAAAACAAATGATTAACGATTCTGTCTCTTCACAGCAAAATCTGCAGAGCTGGGAAGATTGTATACCCCATATAAATAACATTCTATTGGTAGCAAGAATTTTATATAATAATTTAAATTGCAAGATTAAATTTTTTTTATCCAGTGTCGTATTGCGTGTCAGTTCATAAACACTATGCCATGGGATCGGTACGTCAAAGATCTCTTCCCAACTATTTTGCAATCTATATGGGACGGCTGTCAATCCTTTGGTCCTTAAGTGAAACTGATATACTTTTTTATTTATCACAGTTTTCCTTAACCAATTATGTTCTTTAATGCAAGGCCGATAGACAAGTTCCTTACTTTCTCCCCCTTCCACTTTCCTCTTCCACTTTTGCGGTAAGGCTGCAATTATTTGGTTGTAATTTTGGGTAGAGCAGACATTTCCATATGTTTTTGTTAGCTGCATGTGCGACATAACTCCACCAGTCCTACCGATGATATCATTTACGAAGATTAAACCCTTTTTAAACATTCTGTCAAAAAATAAAGTTTTTTTGTCAATTAGTATATTTGAATTTAACCACAATATTTGTTGCATTATTTGTTCTGTCATTTCTGGAGGATTAAATTGAAATTGCAACAAACTTTCTATGGCTTGTTTTAGAAATAGTGACATTTGGGAGATTATTTCCTTTTCAAATAACTGAAAGTGAGAGGTTGTAATCTGAATAAAGGGAAAAAGGCCTTTCTTGAACATTGGGTGAGACAATCTTAGTAATTTGCTTAAGAACCAGTTCGTATTTAAGTATAACTTTTGTATGACTGAAGCTTTTAGTGATAGGTCTAATGCTTTAATATTTAATAATTTCTGTGCTCCGAATTCATATTCATTATATAAATATGCCCTTTTAATTTTGTCTGGCTTGCCGTTCCAAATAAAATTGAATTTTTTTTTCTCATATAATTTAAAAAACTGTTCGCTAGGCGTAGGCAAGACCATAAGCAAATAGGTAAACTGGGACAATACTAAAGAGTTAATCAGGGTGATTTTTCCACAAATTGACAGGTATTTTCCTTTCCATGGTAGTAAGATCTTATCTATTTTTGCTAACTTTCTATTAAAATGTATTGAAGTGAGATCATTTATTTTCTTTGGGAAATGTATTCCGAGTATATCCACATCACCATCAGACCATTTTATTGGTAAACTACATGGTAATGTAAATTTTTTATTTTTTAGTGATCCAATACGTAATATAGTACATTTGTCATAATTTGGTTGTAATCCAGAGAGGTTAGAAAATGTATCTAGATCCTCTATGAGGCTGTGGAGGGATTCTAGTTGTGGATTTAAAAGAAAACATGAATCATCAGCGTACAATGACACCTTTGTTTTTAAGCCCTGTATTTCTAATCCTCTGATATTATTATTGGATCTGATTTTAATAGCTAACATCTCGATGGCCACAATAAATAGATATGCCGATAGTGGACAACCTTATTTCACTCCTCTTGACAGTTTAAAACTTTCTGAGAAATAGCCATTATTTACTATTTTACACCTAGGGTTACTATACATGATTTTGACCCATTTTATAAGAGATTCTCCAAAATTGAAATGCTCCAGGCATTTATATATAAACCCCAGTCGAACTTTATCAAATGCCTTTTCGAAGTCTGCTAAGAATAGCAGGCCTGGTTTCCCATATTTTCCATAGTATTCTATTGTTTCCAATACTTGCCTTATATTATCTCAAATGTATCTTCCATGTAAAAAACCTGTCTGATTAGAATGAATAATATCCGACAATACATTTTTAATTCTATGCGCTATACATTTTGCTAGGATTTTTACATCACAACACTGAAATGTAAGGGGCCTCCAATTTTGTAAATGGACTGGATCTTTATATTCCACAATTTTGTTAAAAAGAAACAAAAAGTAGCTAAATAAACAAAGGAAATAGTAACATAATAAAATAATAATAATGAGGCTATAAGGAGTACCAGTACTGAGTCAATGTGCAGGGGTACCAGGTAGTTGAGGTAATATGTACATGTAGGTAGGGATAAAAGTGACACGTCAATCAGGATAGAGATTACATCTCCTCATCCATGGAGTGCACACAAACACACACACACACACACACACACACACAGGGAATGTTGTGTTAGTTTAATTTTGTTTCAGGACTATGAAAATGGAAAAAAGGTTTAGCCTATGGATTATGAAATTAACAAAAATAAATGGGAAAATGGGAGAGGAGAAATGACTAGAGAAAGTGTTGTTTAACTCACTGACCATGACCCATGAGTTCTTCTTACCTTTGTTCAGTAGAAAAGTCTCCCACTCTAAACGTTATAGGTTGTTCCATAGACCGGTCACTCTTCATGGACACACAGCTGGGTACAGGGGAGGCTGGTCTCTCCTGCTTGATTGGGCTTCAACACAACAGAGACAAACATTACATCTCTCATCTACCCTGAGCTCAGATGGGGAAACATAAGAAGAGTTTCATTCCAAAACGCTATATATCAATTTTCAGAAATGTTGGTAAATTAGATTTTATTGTTTGAAGAAATTTTGAAAGAGATTGGTGTGTTCTTTCACTATCTAATCATGGCATGGGGTTGGTTGTAAAATGACACACTTGATGGTTTAATTTCAGAGATTGCCTCACTCTCATAGAAATAAAAATATGGGATGCACACAGTCAAATGTAACAAAAAACTACATTTGTAATACATATACAGAACCAGTCAAAGAAAACATTTACATTTGACATTTTAGTCATTTAGCAGATGTTCTTATCCAGGGCCCGGTTTCTCAAAAGCATCTTAAGGCTAAATCATCGTTAGAACCTTCGTAGGAGCCGATTAATTACAAAGTTGCCGATGTCTTTGCAATTGATACAAACAAGGACGTATAAAATGATGCTTCAAATGAAAACCGAGATAACTGCATTAAAATATAAACAGTAGGCTATAGTCCTATTTCAATCATATTGGAATATATTTCATGTTCAATCAATTGAGTTCTATTCTGCTACTGTCTGTAATCTGTCTCAATATATTTCATGATGTGTAGCCTAACATGTGAACAATGATTCATATCTGTGATTTAGAATAAGCCGCCTCAATATTTGCAGCTGTAGGTGGTAATATCTCTCTAGAAGCTGATCCGTTATCAGCATCGTGTAATAATTATAATGTTAAGGAAAGATTTGAATGGAGAAAGCTGATCTGAGAGCAGCGCTCCCTTTCTTTCGATCCTATCAGTATTGATACATGCTCCACCGGACATCCAACCTTGTCGTGCTGCTAATCCAGTTTCTGCTGGTCTTCCTGCAGCTATGGAACCCTGACCTGTTCACCGGACGTGCGACCTTGTCCCAAACCTGCTGTTTTGACCCTCTCTCTCTCTCTCTCTCTCTACCACACTTGCTGTCTCGACCTCTGAATGCTCAACTATGAAAAGGCAACTGACATTTACTCCTGAGGTGCTAACCTGTTGCAACCTCTATAACCACAGTGATTATTATTTGACCCTGCTGGTCATCTATGAACATTTGAACATCTTGAAGAACGATCTGGCAATAATGGCCATGTACTCATAAACTCAGCAAAAAAAGAAACGCCCCTTTTTCAGGACCCTGTCTTTCAAAGATAATTCGTAAAAATCAAAATAACTTCACAGATCTTCATTGTAAAGGGTTTAAACACTGTTTCCCATGCTTGTTCAATGAACCATAAACTATTAATGAACATGCACCTGTGGAACGGTCGTTAAGACACTAACAGCTTACAGACGGTAGGCAATTCAGGTCACAGTTATGAAAACTTAGGACACTAAAGAGGCCTTTCTACTGACTCTGAAAAATACCAAAAGAAAGATGCCCAAGGTCCCTGCTCATCTACGTGAACGTGCCTTAGGCATGCTGCAAGGAGGCATGAGGACTGCAGATGTGGCCAGGGAAATAAATTGCAATGTTCGTACTGTGAGACGCCTAAGACAGCGCTACACGGAGACAGGACGGACAGCTGATCGTCCTCGCAGTGGCAGACCACATGTAACAACACCTGCACAGGATCGGTACATCCGAACATCACACCTGTGGGACAGGTACAGGATGGCAACAACAACTGTCCGAGTTACACCAGGAATGCACAACCCCTCCATCAGTGCTCAGACTGTCCACAATAGGACTGAGGGCTTGTAGCCCTCACCAGACATCACCGGCAACAACGTCGCCTATGGGCACAAACCCACCGTCGCTGGACCAGACAGGACTGGCAAAAAGTGCTGTTCACTGATGAGTCACGGTTTTGTCTCACCAGGGGTGATGGTTGGATTCACGTTTTTCGTAGAAGGAAAGAGCATTACACATTTTTCTTGATGTCCATCCGGTTTGCTTCTATATGCCATATCTTTCTAACTGTGCTCTTTCCCAAAAGCTCCCAACATACAACCTATATACTTATTATGGACACAGTATGCTTACATTATTAGCTATCTTTGTTATTATTTGTTGTTATTTGTTATTAGTCCCATCCTTCAACTCTATTCAATACCTCCCATCTATCTCTTAACACCATCCATATAGGATTTCTATTTGCCATATATATTTCAACCGTACTGTGATGTTTTACAAAAGTTCTGAACCTTTCTATTCTCATTGCTTCTACAGATTGTGAATTAAAAATAAACATTTTTGCTAAAAGTATTATTATATTATTGATTGATTGACTATGACTTTTCAGATCACACAGTAATGCTATCTGCAAGGTTAGCTCCAGGTAAATATTGAAATCCTTTAGCCATTCCTGGACCTGTGTCCAAAAACAAGCTACAAATGGACAGAACCAAAACAAATGATCTAACGATTCTGTCTCTTCACAGCAAAATCTGCAGAGCTGGGAAGATTGTATACCCCATATAAATAACATTCTATTGGTAGCAAGAATTTTGTATAATAATTTAAATTGCAAGATTCTATTTTTTTTATCCAGTGTCGTTTTGCGTGTCAGTTCATAAACACTATGCCATGGGATCGGTACGTCAAAGATCTCTTCCCAACTATTTTGCAATCTATATGGGACGGCTGTCAATCCTTTGGTCCTTAAGTGAAACTGATATACTTTTTTATTTATCACAGTTTTCCTTAACCAATTATGTTCTTTAATGCAAGGCCGATAGACAAGTTCCTTACTTTCTCCCCCTTCCACTTTCCTCTTCCACTTTTGCGGTAAGGCTGCAATGATTTGGTTGTAATTTTGGGTAGAGCAGACATTTCCATATGTTTTTGTTAGCTGCATGTGCGACATAACTCCACCAGTCCTACCGATTTTTTTTTTTTTTTTTTTAGCAGACGCTCTTATCCAGAGCGACTTACAGGAGCAATTAGGGTTAAGTGCCTTGCTCAAGGGCACATCGACAGGTTTTTCACCTAGTCGGCTTGGGGATTAGAACCAGCGACCTTTCGGTTACTGGCACAACGCTCTTAACCACTAAGCTACCTGCCGCCACCGATGATATCATTTACGAAGATTATACCTTTTTTAAACATTCTGTCAAAAAATAAAGGTTTTTTGTCAATTAGTATATTTGAATTCAACCACAATATTTGTTGCATTATTTGTTCTGTCATTTCTGGAGGATTAAATTGAAATTGCAACCAACTTTCTATGGCTTGTTTTAGAAATAGTGACATTTGGAAGATTATTTCCTTTTCAAATAACTGAAAGTGAGAGGTTGTAATCTGAATAAAGGGAAAAAGGCCTTTCTTGAACATTGGGTGAGACAATCTTACTAATTTGCTTAAGAACTTGTTCGGATTTAAGTATAACTTTTGTATGACTGAAGCTTTTAGTGATAGGTCTAATGCTTTAATATTTAATAATTTCTGTCCTCCGAATTCATATTCATTATATAAATATGCCCTTTTAATTTTGTCTGGCTTGCCGTTCCAAATAAAATTGAATATTTTTTTCTCATATAATTTAAAAAACTGTTCGCTAGGCGTAGGCAAGACCATAAGCAAATAGGTAAACTGGGACAATACTAAAGAGTTAATCAGGGTGATTTTTCCACAAATTGACAGGTATTTTCCTTTCCATGGTAGTAAGATCTTATGTATTTTTGCTAACTTTCTATGAAAATGTATTGAAGTGAGATCATTTATTTCCTTTGGGATATGTATTCCAAGTATATCCACATCACCATCAGACCATTTTATTGGTAAACTACATGGTAATGTAAAATTTTTATTTTTTTGTGATCCAATACGTAATATAGTACATTTGTCATAATTTGGTTGTAATCCAGAGAGGTTAGAAAATGTATCTAGATCCTCTATGAGGCTGTGGAGGGATTCTAGTTGTGGATTTAAAAGAAAACATGAATCATCAGCGTACAATGACACTTTTGTTTTAAGCCCTGTATTTCTAATCCTCTGATATTATTATTGGATCTGATTTTAATAGCTAACATCTCGATGGCCACAATAAATAGATATGCCGATAGTGGACAACCTTGTTTCACTCCTCTTGACAGTTTAAAACTTTCTGAGAAATAGCCATTATTTACTATTTTACACCTAGGGTTACTATACATGATTTTGACCCATTTTATAAGAGATTCTCCAAAATTGAAATGCTCCAGGCATTTATATATAAACCCCAGTCGAACTTTATCAAATGCCTTTTCGAAGTCTGCTATGAATAGCAGGCCTGGTTTCCCATATTTTCCATAGTGTTCTATTGTTTCCAATACTTGCCTTATATTATCTCCAATGTATCTTCCATGTAAAAAACCTGTCTGATTAGAATGAATAATATCCGACAATACATTTTTAATTCTATGCGCTATACATTTTGCTAGGATTTTTACATCACAACACTGAAGTGTAAGGGGCCTCCAATTTTGTAAATGGACTGGATCTTTATATTTCCACTTGTATCCTGTTTCAGTAATAATGAGATCAGACCTTCTTCTTGAGTGTCAGATAATCTACAATTTACATAGGAGTGGTTAAAACATGCTAATAACGGTCCTCTTAGTATATCAAAAAAGGTTTGGTATACCTCGACTGGTATGCCATCCAACCCTGGAGTTTTCCCAGACTTAAAGTCTTTAATTGCATCCAGAAGTTCCTCCTCTGTAATTTCACCTTCACATGAGTCTTTCCGTGTGGCTGTTAATTTGACATTATCAATAGAAAAAAAATCTCTACAATTAGCTTCAGTTAGAGGAGATGGAGGCGACTGAAAAGAAAACATATGCTTAAAGTACTTTGTTTCTTCCTTCAAAATATCATTTGGTGAATTATGGGTGACACCGTCAATTGTAACCAGTTTCATTAGGTTATTTTAATAGCATTCCTATGTTGAAGATTAAAAAAGAATTTTGTGCATTTTTCCCCATATTCCATTCAGTTTGCTTTATTTTTATAATATATTACACTTGATCTTTCTTGAATAAGTTTCTCCATTTCTTTTTGTTTTTCCTCTAATTTATTCTGAGCCTCTATGTTACAGTTTTTATTGCCATCTATCTGTTCTGTTAGACTTTCTATTTCCTTTCTAAGTATAAACTCTTTTGACCTAAATTGCTTTTGTTTTCGAGATGAGAACTGAATTGCATGGCCTCTAAAGGAACATTTAAAGGTGTCCCATACAATAAGGGGATTCGCTGTACCTATGTTATGTTGGGAAAAGTCAGTTATAAATTCCTTTGTTCTAATTATAAATACATTCTCATCCAATAGGCTTTGATTAAATTTCCAATATCCTCGCCCACGTGGAAATTCAGTAAGAGTAATGTATATGCCTATTATATGATGGTTTGACCGCATTCTGTCCCCTATCAACACTTTTTTTTACTTTTGGTGCCAACGAGAATGAGATAAGAAAGAAGTCAAGACGACTAGCTTGATTCAGTCTCCGCCATGTATATCTCACTAGATCAGTATATTTAAGCCTCCATATATCTACTAGTTCTAATGTATCCATGACATTCACAATTTCCTTAAGAGCATGTGGGTGATTGTTTGTGGTGCGCCACACCAAACTGGAAGTCTTCCGACTAGCTTGGAAAGACAGTACCGTGCAGTACCGAAGAGCCCTCACTGCTGCTCGATCATCCTACTTTTCCAACTTAATTGAGGAAAATAAGAACAATCCAAAATTTCTTTTTGATACTGTTGCAAAGCTAACTAAAAAGCAGCATTCCCCAAGAGAGGATGGCTTTCACTTCAGCAGTGATAAATTCATGAACTTCTTTGAGGAAAAGATCATGACCATTAGAAAGCAAATTACGGACTCCTCTTTGAATCTGCGTATTCCTCCAGGGCTTAGCTGTCCTGGATCTGCACAGCTCTGCGAGGGCCTGGGATCGGGAGAGACACTTAAGTGTTTTAGTACTATATCTCTTGACACAATGATGAAAATAATCATGGCCTCTAAACCTTCAAGCTGCATACTGGATCCTAATCCTACTAAACTGCTGAAGGAGCTGCTTCCTGTGCTTGGCCCTCCTATGTTGAACATAATAAACAGCTCTCTATCCACCGGATGTGTACCAAACTCACTAAAAGTGGCAGTGATAAAGCCTCTCTTGAAAAAGCCAAACCTTGACCCGGAAAATATAAAAAACTATCGGCCTATATCGAATCTTCCATTCCTCTCAAAAATTTTAGAAAAAGCTGTTGCGCAGCAACTCACTGCCTTTCTGAAGACAAACAATGTATACGAAATGCTTCAGTCTGGTTTTAGACCCCATCATAGCACTGAGACTGCACTTGTGAAGGTGGTAAATGACCTTTTAATGGCGTCAGACCGAGGCTCTGCATCTGTCCTCGTGCTACTAGACCTTAGTGCTGCCTTTGACACCATCGATCACCACATTCTTTTGGAGAGACTGGAAACCCAAATTGGTCTACACGGACAAGTTCTGGCCTGGTTTAGATCCTACCTGTCGGAAAGATATCAGTTTGTCTCTGTGAATGGTCTGTCCTCCGACAAATCAACTGTACATTTCGGTGTTCCTCAAGGTTCCGTTTTAGGACCACTATTGTTTTCACTATATATTTTACCTCTTGGGGATGTTATTCGAAAACATAATGTTAACTTTCACTGCTATGCGGATGACACACAGCTGTACATTTCAATGAAGCATGGTGAAGCCCCAAAATTGCCCTCGCTAGAAGCCTGTGTTTCAGACATAAGGAAGTGGATGGCTGAAAACTTTTTACTTTTAAACTCGGACAAAACAGAGATGCTTGTTCTAGGTCCCAAGAAACAAAGAGATCTTCTGTTAAATCTGACAATTCATCTTGATGGTTGTAAAGTCGTCTCAAATAAAACTGTGAAGGACCTCGGCGTTACTCTTGACCCTGATCTCTCTTTTGACGAACATATCAAGACTGTTTCAAGGACAGCTTTTTTCCATCTACGTAACATTGCAAAAATCAGAAATTTTCTGTCCAAAAATTATGCAGAAAAATTAATCCATGCATTTGTTACTTCTAGGTTAGACTACTGCAATGCTCTATTTTCCGGCTACCCGGATAAAGCACTAAATAAACTTCAGTTAGTGCTAAATACGGCTGCTAGAATCCTGACTAGAACCAAGAAATTTGATCATATTACTCCAGTGCTAGCTTCCCTACACTGGCTTCCTGTTAAGGCAAGGGCTGATTTCAAGGTTTTACTGTTAACCTATAAAGCGTTACATGGGCTTGCTCCTACCTATCTTTCCGAGTTGGTCCTGCCGTACATACCAATACGTACGCTACGGTCACAAGACGCAGGCCTCCTAATTGTCCCTAGAATTTCTAAGCAAACAGCGGGAGGCAGGGCTTTCTCCTATAGATCTCCATTTTTATGGAACAGTCTGCCTACCCATGTGAGAGACGCAGACTCGGTCTCAACCTTTAAGTCTTTACTGAAGACTTATCTCTTCAGTAGGTCATATGATTGAGTGTAGTCTGGCCCAGGAGTGTGAAGGTGAACGGAAAGGCTGGAGCAACGAACAGCCCTTGCTGTCTCTGCCGGGCCGGTTCCCCTCTCCACTGGGGTTCTCTGCCTCTAACCCTGTTGCAGGGGCTGAGTCACTGGCTTGCTGGTGCTCTTTCATGCCGTCCCTGGGAGGGGTGCGTCACTTGAGTGGGTTGAGTTACTGACGTGATCTTCCTGTCTGGGTTGGCGCCCCCCCCTTGGTTTGTGCTGTGGTGGAGACCTCTGTGGGCTATACTCGGCCTTGTCTCAGGATTGTAAGTTGGTGGTTGGGGATATCCCTCTAGTGGTGCGGGGGCTGTGCTTTGGCGGAGTGGGTGGGGTTATATCCTTCCTGTTTGGCCCTGTCCGGGGGTTTCTTCGGATGGGGCCACAGTGTCTCCGGACCGCTCCTGTCTCAGCCGCCAGTATTTATGCTGCAGTAGTTTATGTGTCGGGGGGCTGGGGTTAGTTGGTTATACCTGGAGTACTTCTCCTGTCTTATCCAGTGTCCTGTGTGAATTTAAGTATGCTCTCTCTAATTCTCTCGTTCTCTCTTTCTCTCTGAGAACCTGAGCCCTAGGACCATACGTCAGGACTACCGGGCATGATGACACCTTGCTGTCCCCAGTCCGCCTGGCCTTGCTGCTATTCCAGTTTCAACTGTTCTGCCTGCGGTTATGGAACCCCTACCTGTCCCAAACCTGCTGTTTTCAACTCTTAATGATCGGCTATGAAAAGCCAACTGAGATTTATTCCTGATTATTATTTGACCATGCTTGTCACTTATGAACATTTTTGAACATCTTGGCATGGTTCTGTTATAATCTCCACCCGGCACAGCCAGAAGAGGACTGGCCACCCCTCATAGCCTGGTTCCTCTCTAGGTTTCTTCCTAGGTTTTCGCCTTTCTAGGGAGTTTTTCCTAGCCACCGTGCTTCTACACCTGCATTACTAGCTGTTTGGGGTTTTAGGCTGGGTTTCTGTAAAGCACTTCGAGATATTAGCTGATGTAAGAAGGGCTATATAAAATAAAATTGATTGATTGATTGATTGATTTCCTTTACGGTCCATTGAGCTATTTAAAACAGTATTATAATCCCCCACCATAATAATATTGTCTTGAATTGCTTGCAGGCTTGATAATTTATTATATATATTGTCAAATAATTGTGGATCATCATTATTTGGTCCGTAAAGGTTAATGAGCCATATTTGTTTATGGTCCAATAACATATTTAAAATAATCCATCTACCTTGCGTATCTATTTGGACAATTTGCACATTCGGATCGAAAATACTATTAATTAATATCATCACCCCTTTTGAATTTCTTTGCCCATGGGAGAAGTATATTTCCCCCCCCCATTCTTTTTTCCACGCTACTTCATCTCGAATTGTTGAATGAGTTTCCTGTATACAATAGATATTATATTCCTTCTCTTTGAGCCATGTAAATATTGTTCTTATTTTGTTATTATCAACTTATTTCACCATACACCATAATGAGATACAAGTTTCAAGTCTATTTATCATTATATATGTTTGTAAATTTACCAATAAAAAATACCGTAATGATTGAGTGTCCATATAGTTGTACCGTGATATTTGCATTGCTACGGAGTAACCCTTCAATTGTTCTCCACTAATTCCCCCATCCATCAAAAACAGCACACAGTGCCACCCACAAAACAGAAGCAGATTAACCGCCAAAAGCATTTCCAATGCTTTCACCTCTATATACATATATCTATATAACTCTTTTTAAAATTATGCATATCCTATTTTCCATCATTATCAATTAATATGCGTAATAATGTCGGCAGTTCACGCATAGGATTCTAACATATAACCCAGATTGCCATTGTATTACATTTAATTCATTGACAAGCAATTATTATCCTACCAAATAATTCCTGTGGTCCATACCCCCTCCCCCCCAACATCCCCCCCAACATCCCCACCCCCCCACAACAGATGCCAGACAAGCACACACGCACATACTCACATACTCCAACACACTCAACCCCCCTCCACCACAATCCACCATAAAATCAGATACTCAACAGCTGTTATATCCCAGAGCCCAACTAGAGAAATAACTTGATTTACGAGTGCACATACAGTTAAAGTTGATTGAGAAAGCATGCAGATTGAGCAGAAATTGATAACAATGTGAGATTTGATTAATCTACTTAATCTATGTCAAGTCCTAGGAGATCAGATCCACCCTCTTCACCTGAGACACAAACACTCTGATCCCCTGTTGTAACCATTTTCCCAAGCATCTCGATGCGGTCAGACCTTTGATTATTTTGTGGCACCAGGGCCACAATGATAAACCCCCTCTCTGATTGTCCGAGTGTGACCCCCTCCCCATGGGTTACTGCAGCCAGTGTTCACCTAGTCGGCTCGGGGATTAGAACCAGCGACCTTTTGGTTACTGGCACAACGCTCTTAACCACTAAGCTACCTGCCGCCCCCTATCATTGCTAGTATCAGGTGCTCCAATATTTGACTCCTCTATTACAACTTTTAGAATAGCCATGGAGTAGTCTTTGTGTCTCTGAACATTTGGTTGTCAATATATAATTTATCCACCACCAGTGCAACACTTTTCCCTTTTAATCTGTTTTCCTTGAAGATTGGATACAGAACTTTGCGCCTTTCTACAATCTCCCTCAGGAACTGATCATTCATGCCTATTTTCGTGCCAGCAAGTCTTTTTCCTAGGCTTTTCACCATAGCTTTATCCTTAAAAAAAGCAAATTTGGCAACGATTGGGCGCTCATATTTCTGTCCTCTTTTTCCGAAACGATGTACATGTTCGAGTTGGATTTTATCGACAGCCTCGAGTGGGATTTCTAGCGCTGTATGCAGGAAGTCCTTCATAATATTCTCTGTTATTTTCCCTGCTTTTCCTGAATACCGTAAGTACTAGATTTTCCCTCATCGATCTAGTTTGGATTGTCACGAATACCGCCGAGGCTGCTCCTCCTCCTTGCTCGGGCAGGCTTCGGCGTTCGTCGTCCCCGGAGTACTAGCTACTACCGCTTGATGTTCTCGATGTTTGTTTGGTCTTGTCTAGTTGGTGCACCTGTTTCGTCTTTTGTATTGATTATGCCACCTATAAGTTTCCCTTTGGTTTTGTTTGCAGCTGTGTGTTATTGTCCGCCTGGCGTTTTGTGTCCAGGTTCGGTACTTTTGTTTGAGAGTGTATTTTACGCATTGCGCTTATTAGTTCGCCTCCGGTGTTTTCGAGGCCATATATTTTGTATTGTTCATGAGTCTCAGTAAAGTCGTTTTGACTTATCCTCTGTGTCCTGCGCCTGACTTCACCACCGCATCCACATCAGTACCGTGACAGAATAACACACCATTACTATGGAGTCAGCAGGAGCAGCGGCGGTGACCGAGTCGCTGGAGGATCGGGTCAGCTGCCAGGACGCCAGGATCCAGCAACTCGGATCCGCCATGCAAGAAGTCATGAACACCCTGCGCCGATGGGAGAGAGGAGGCGTGCCCACACCTCCTCCTACCTTACCACCACCATCGGCCAGCCCCACCATACCAGCTCCGGAGTCCAGTGGGATTCGGCTCTCGCTCCCGAGGGCATATGATGGCACCGCAGCCGGCTGTCAGGGGTTCCTCCTTCAAGTGGAACTCTACCTGGCAACCATACACCCGGCGCCCTCGGGATACGAGAGCGTTTCCGCCCTCATCTCCTGTCTCTCCGGCAAGGCGTTGGAGTGGGCCAATGCCGAATGGAGGGGAATAGACGCCGCCACCATCAGCTACGCAGAGTTCTCCTGCCGCTTCAGGAATGTTTTCGATCATCCCCCTGAGGGTAAAGCGGCGGGGGAGCGTCTGTTCCACCTTCGACAGGGGAAGAGGAGCGCACAGGAGTTCGCCCTGGACTTCCTGACTCTAGCGGCGGATGCGGGGTGGAATGAGAGTGCCCTCATCGACCACTATCGGTGCAGCCTGCGTGAGGACGTTCGACGAGAGTTGGCCTGCAGGGACACCAACCTAACCTTCGACCAATTGGTGGACATGTCAATCCGTCTGGATACCATGCTGGCCACCCGCGGACGTCCAGAGTTGGGGCCGTCCATTCCATCCCCCAGCACCTCCGAGCCGAGCCCTATGGAGCTCGGGGGTGCTGGCGCTAGAGAGAGGAGGAGAGAGAGCCCGAGGGGGGCCGTCCCCTGCACCAACTGTGGCCGTGGAGGACACACTGCGGCTAGGTGCTGGGGAGGGTCTCCAGGGATTCGAGGCAACAGGTCGCGCACTGGGGAGTCATTCCAGGTGAGTAGGCGCCCAACCCATGCCCTAGATAGCCGTCCGTTGGGATCTGGGTTGATTAGGGAGGTCACAGCGCCACTAAAGATGAAGACGCAGGGGGGTCATGAGGAGATCATTCAGTTGTACCTGATCGACTCTCCTGCGTATCCCGTGGTGCTGGAGCTTCCCTGGTTAATCGCCCATGATCCTACCATTTCGTGGCAACAGAGGGCTCTCAAGGAGTGGTCTGTCCAGTGTGTCGGGCGATGTTTAGGTGTTTCCGTCGGGGCGACCACGGTGGAGAGTCCGAACCAAGTGCCCGCAATGCACATTCCCCCCGAGTATGAGGATTTGGCACTCGTGTTCAGCAAGACTAGGGCGACGCGATTGCCACCTCATAGACAGGGAGATTGTGCGATAAACCTCCAAGCAGGTAAGGCTCTTCCGCGGAGCCATGTGTATCCTCTGTCTCAAGAGGAGACGACGGCTATGGAGACATACATACCGAGTCCCTGAGACAAGGATACATACGGTCCTCCACTTCCCCTGCGTCCTCGAGTTTCTTTTTTTGTGAAGAAGAAGGGTGGAGGGTTGCGCCCGTGTATTGATTACCGTAGTCTCAATCAGATCACTGTTAAATACAGTTATCCTCTTCCTCTGATTGCGAGTATGACTGAATCATTACGCGGAGCGCGTTTCTTCACAAAACTGAATCTCAGGAGCGCCTACAACTTGGTGCTCATTAGGGAGGGAGATGAATGGAAGACAGCATTTAGTACCACCTCGGGTCATGATGAGTATCTCTTCATGCCATACGGGTTAATGAATGCTCCTTCAGTCTTCCAATCCTTTGTGGACAAGATCTTCCGGGACCTGCATGGGCAGGGTGTGGTAGTGTACATTGATGACATCCTAGTGTACTCTTCTACAGGAGCCGAGCATGTAGCCCTGGTGCGCCAAGTGTTGGGTAGGCTGTTGGAGCATGACTTGTATGTCAAGGCAGAGAAATGTCTCTTTTTCCAGGAGTCCATCTCCTTCTTGGGTCATCGGTTGTCCGCGTCAGGGGTGAAAGATGGAGATTGACCGTGTGTCAGCCATGCGTAATTGGCAGACTCCAACCACTGTTAAAGAGGTGCAGCGGTTTTTGGGTTTTGCCAATTACTACCGGAGGTTTATCCTGGGTTTTGGACAGGTAGCAGCTCCCATCACTTCCCTGCTGAAGGGGGGCCCGGTGCGTTTGCAGTGGTCGGCTGAGGCGGACAGGGCGTTTGGTAAACTGAAGGACCTGTTCACTTCGGCTCCCCGCTTTAGCGTTCCAGGTGGACTGGACACGTCATATGCCGGTATTGGGGCAGTAATGTCGCAACGCTCAGGCACGCCTCCTATGCTCCGTCCCTGCACTTTTTTTTCTGAGAAGCTCAGCCCGGCGGAACGAAATTATGACGTAGGGGACAGGGAGCTGCTAGCCATGGTTCAAGCCCTAAAGGTGTGGAGGCATTGGCTTGAGGGGGCTCAACACCCTTTTCTCATTCTGACTGACCATCGTAACCTGGAGTACATCCGGGCAGCTAGAAGATTGAACCCTCGTCAGGCTAGGTGGAACATGTTTCTGACCCGGTTCGTTTTTAAGATAACTTACATCCCAGGGTCCCAGAACGGTAAGGCAGACGCCCTGTCCCGGCGGTATGACACAGAGGAGAGGTCCATTGAGCCCACTCCCATACTGCCTGAGTCTTGTCTGGTGGCACCGGTGGTGTGGGAGGTCGATGCGGAAATCGAGCGGGCGTTATGCACTGACCCTACTCCTCCAGAGTGTCCAGTGGGGCGGACCTACGTTCCGCTCGAGATCCGTGATCGTCTCATATATTGGGCTCATACGTCACCCTCCTCTGGACATCCAGGTATTGGCCGGACAGTGCACTGCCTTAGTGTTAAGTACTGGTGGCCAACATTGGCTAGGGACATGAGGGTTTATGTCTCCTCCTGCTCGGTGTGCGCCCAGTGTAAGGCGCCTAGACACCTGCCCAGGGGGAAGTTACAACCCCTGCCCGTTCCACAACGGCTGTGCTCTCACCTCTCGGTAGACTTTGTCACGGACCTTCCTCCCTCTCAGGGAAATACCACTATTCTTGTCGTTGTGGATCGGTTCTCTAAGGCCTGTCGTCTCATCCCAATGCCGGGTCTCCCTACTGCCCTACAGACCGCTGAGGCTTTGTTTACCCACGTCTTCCGGCACTACGGGGTTCCCGAGGATATAGTGTCTGATCGGGGACCCCAATTCACCTCTAGAGTCTGGAGGGCGTTCATGGAACGCTTGGGGGTCTCGGTTAGCCTTACCTCGGGTTTCCACCCTGAGAGTAATGGGCAGGTGGAGAGAGTGAACCAGGATGTGGGTAGGTTTCTGAGATCGTATTGCCAGGGCCGGCAGGAGGAGTGGTCGGGGTATATCCCCTGGGCAGAGATGGCCCAGAACTCTCTTCGCCACTCCTCTACTAACCTGACCCCTTTCCAGTGTGTGTTAGGGTATCAGCCAGTTCTGGCACCATGGCATCAGAGCCAGATCGAGGCTCCTGCGGTGGATGAGTGGTTTCGGCGCTCGGAGGAGACGTGGAACGCTGCACACATACATATGCAGCGGGCTATCCGTAGGCAGAAGGCGAGCGCCGATCTCCACCGCAGTGAGGGTCCAGCATACGCACCTGGAGATCGAGTCTGGCTCTCGACTCGAAACCTGCCCCTTTGCCTGCCCTGCCGGAAGCTTGGTCGGCGGTTTGTGGGGCCATTTAAAGTCCTGAGGAGATTGAACGAGGTATGTTACAAGTTACAACTGCCTAATGATTATCACATTAACCCCTCGTTCCATGTGTCTCTCCTCAGGCCGGTGGTAGCTGGTCCACTCCAGGACAGTGAGATAAGAGAGACTCCTCCGCCCCCACTGGACATCGAAGGGGCTCCGGCGTACTCAGTCCGGTCCATCGTGGATTCGAGACGTCTACAATATCTCGTGGAGTGGGAGGGGTACGGTCCAGAGGAACGGTGCTGGGTGCCTAGGAGGGACATTTTAGATCCCTCCCTCCTGACGGAGTTCCACCGTAGTCATCCCACGTGCCCTGCTCCGCGTCCTCCTGGCCGTCCCCTTGGCCAGGGTCGGCGCACGGCTGGGGCGCGCGTCAAGGGGGGGGTACTGTCACGAATACTGCCGAGGCTGCTCCTCCTCCTTGCTCGGGCAGGCTTCGGCGTTCGTCGTCCCCAGAGTACTAGATACTACCGCTTGATGTTCTCGATGTTTGTTTGGTCTTGTCTAGTTGGTGCACCTGTTTCATCTTCTGTATTGATTATGTCACCTATAAGTTTCCCTTTGGTTTTGTTTGCATTTGTGTGTTATTGTCCGCCTGTCGTTTTGTGTCCAGGTTCGGTACTTTTGTTTGTGAGTGTATTTTACGCATTGCGCTTATTAGTTCGCCTCCGGTGTTTTCGAGGCCATTTATTTTGTATTGTTCATGAGTCTCAGTAAAGTCGTTTTGACTTATCCTCTGTGTCCTGCGCCTGACTTCAACACCGCATCCACATCAGTACCGAGATATGGAAGATTGGATACAGAACTTTGCGCCTATCTACAATCTCCCTCAGGAATTGATCATTCATGCCTATTTTCGTGCCAGCAAGTATTTTTCCTAGGCTTTTCACCATAGCTTTATCCTTAAAAAAAGCAAATTTTACAACGATTGGGCGCTCATATTTCTGTCCTCTTTTTCCGAAACGATGTACATGTTCGAGTTGGATTTTATCGACAGCCTCGAGTGGGATTTGTAGCGCTGTATGCAGGAAGTCCTTCATAATCATCAGATCCTCCTCTCCACCCTCTCCGAGCTGGGCATCTCCGGCGCGGCTCACTCCTGGATTGCGTCCTACCTGACCGGTCGCTCCTACCAAGTGGCGTGGCAAGAAGCTGTCTCCGCACCACGTGCTCTCACCACTGGTGTCCCCCAGGGCTCAGTTCTAGGCCCTCTCCTTTTCTCCCTATACACCAAGTCACTTGGCTCTGTCATATCCTCACATGGCCTCTCCTATCATTGCTACGCTGACGATACACAACTAATCTTCTCCTTTCCCCCTTCTGATAACCAGGTGGCGAATCGCATCTCTGCATGTCTGGCAGACATATCAGTATGGATGACGGATCACCACCTCAAGCTGAACCCTGGCAAGACGGAGCTGCTCTTCCTCCCGGGGAAGGACTGCCCATTCCATGATCTCGCCATCATGGTTGACAACTCCGTTGTGTCCTCCTCCCAGAGTGCGAATAGCCTTGGCGTGACCCTGGACAACACCCTGTCGTTCTCCGCTAACATCAAGGCGGTGACCCGCTCCTGCAGGTTCATGCTCTACAACATTCGGAGAGTACGACCCTGCCTTACACAGGAAGCGGCACAGGTCCTAATCCAGGCACTTGTCATCTCCCGTCTGGATTACTGCAACTCGCTGTTGGCTGGCCTCCCTGCCTGTGCCATTAAACCCCTACAACTCATCCAGAATGCCGCAGCCCGTCTGGTGTTCAACCTTCCCAAGTTCTCTCACGCCACCCCCCTCCTCCGCACACTCCACTGGCTTCCAGTTGAAGCTCGCATCCATTACAAGACCATGGTGCTTGCCTATGGAGCAGTGAGGGGAACGGCACCTCTGTACCTTCGGGCTCTGATCAGTCCCTACACCCAAACGAGGGCATTGCGTTCATCCACCTCTGGCCTGCTGGCTCCCCTTCCTGAAGCATAGTTCCCGCTCAGCCCAGTCAAAACTGTTCGCTGCTCTGGCACCCCAATGGTGGAACAAGCTCCCTCACGACGCCAGGACAGCGGAGTCACTCACCACCTTCCGGAGACATTTGAAACCCCACCTCTTTAAGGAATACCTGGGATAGGATAAAGTAATCCTTCTACCCCCCCCCCCCCCCAGTGGTTATCCCACTGGCTATAGGGTGAATGCACCAATTTGTGAGTCGCTCTGGATAAGAGCGTCTGCTAAATGACGTAAATGTGCCCTTGAGCAAGGCACTTAACCCTAATTGCTCCTGTAAGTCGCTCTGAATAAGAGCGTCTGCTAAATGTCTAAAATGTCAATGTAAATGTAAATGTAAATAATATTCTCTGTTATTTCTCCCTCCTTTTCCTGAATACCCGTAAGTACTAGATTTTCCCTCATCGATCTAGTTTGGATGTCTAGTAAGGCTTTTCTCAGAAGATTGTTCTCCTTTTTTAGTTCCCTAACGTCCGTTTCCATTTTAGAGACTGTCACTTTTAATTCTTTGGTTTCTTTCTCCATTACCAAAGCTTTTTCGTCACTCACTTGAAGACTTGCTTTCAACTCTTTTACGTCTATACTGACCAATTCTAGTATGCCCAATTTGTCATTTATCGACTTCAACAGGTCGCTTTCCACACTTACCATACCCAGTGGTGAAAAGCATATATCATCTGTATCAGTCGATGAGTCGCGTTTCCTTTTGGGGATCGGCTCTCCACGCTTGTCTTCAGTCATGTTTGGGTGTTGCGTGTTGTTGTAATATTTGTCGATATATTTCTCTAGCCTTATGATCTGTTTTGTGCTATTATCCAGATTGAATTATATTAACTGCGAATATATGAAATGCTAATATTTAGTCTAACTTACTGATTTTGAATATTATGTTTTTATCTTGAGGTGTTTTGTACCGATTTCTATTCAATACGCCATCTTGTCTACGCGTGCCTTGCTCTTTGTGGTTTTAGACTGGGTTTCTATATAAGCACTTTGTGACAACTGCTGATGTAAAACATTGTCTTCTGGGAATACATATGAAGCAGACCAGGCCCGGGTTTGGGGTTTGAGAAGTCAATGAGAGGTAAAAATGACTTCCTTAGTTGTTAATTTTGAAAATGTTCTGTCTTAAGTAGTTTAACAAACTGACACATTTTCATGTTAGTCAAAAACAACTTCATATCGAAGGAGTGCCTTTAATTTGACGGCCTGCACATGTGCAGTTCGGCACAAGATGACCATTAGACCCAATGACGTATTTCTGCGCATGAGCTTCAAATCAAATCAAATTGTATTTCTCACATCCGCCAAATACAACAGTGGTAAACTTTACCATGAAATGCTTACTTACGAGCCCTTTCCCAACAATGCAGAGTTAAAAAGTCACAAAAATTCACTAAATAAAAAAAGGAAAAAGTAACATAATAAAATAACAATAATGAGGCTATGAGGAGTACCAGTACTGAGTCAATGTGCAGGGGTACCAGGTAGTTGAGGTAATTGAGGTAATATGTATACGTAGGTAGGGGTGAAAGTGACTAGGCACACACACACACAGGGAGGGAATGTTGTGTTAGTTTAATATTGTTTAATATTGTTTCAGGACTATGAAAATTGAAAAAAAGTATTAACCTATGGATTATGAAAACAACAAAAAGAATTGGGAAAATGGGAGAGGAGAAATGACTAGAGACAGTGTTGTTTAACTCACTGACCATGACCCATGAGTTCTTCTTACCTTTGTTCACTAGAAAAGTCTCCCTCTCTAAAAACTATAGGACGATCCATAGACCGGTCACTCTTCATGGACACACAGCTGGGTACAGGGGAGGCTGGTCTCTCCTGCTTGATTGGGCTTCAACACAACAGAGACAAACATTACGTCTCTCATCTACTCTGAGCTCAGATGGGGAAACATAAGAAGAGTTTCATTCCAAAACACTATATATCAATTTTCAGAAATGTTTGTAAAGTAGCTTTTGTTGTTTAAAGAAACTATGAAAGAGATTGGAGACATGCATTTGTTTAAAATCTATCACTTAACGGTTTCATTTCAGAGAGACAAATAATCATGTTTTTTGCAAAATGCTATATATCTGCCTCACTCTCAGAGAAATAAGTAGTACTGCTAGGTTTTGCACAGTAATAATATATATATGCCTCACTCTCAGAGAAATAAGTAGTACTGCTAGGTTTACACAGTAATAATATATACCTGCCTCACTCTCAGATAAATAAGTAGTACTGCTAGGTTTTTCACAGTCAAATGTGACCGACCGGCTTGATTCGGACTTATATAGCAACATTTGAAATTGTGTTTTTTACATTGGATAAAAGTAGAGACTCAGCTTGAAAAAGGTATATCATACACTATAGTTGAGGAACAATGGGAAAGTATTTCTGCTTTGAAAGATGATAAACTTGTAACCTCACTTTTGAGAAAATGGCCTTTGAATGTTTTGGTTCACCTACTGGAGAGCTCTTCTTTATCTAGAGTGGTGTTACTTTGGCAGATAATGTCACCCATCTAAATAAATTATATATATCTATAGTTAACTAAATGTATGGTGTATTTGGTTTATGTCAGTTTCATTGTTTGTTATGCTATAAATTGTTATTTTATGGTTGTAAGTGGTCAAACGAACTTTAGTAAGGATACACTTTATTCAGTGCTACTGCAGTTGCTGACTACTTCCAATAGATAGCAGCATAAAACCACAAATGACATTTCAGAATATTCCTTTAGTTTTCTCCCTGGATACACCACCACTCCCCCTCACAGGAAAACTCCTGCACACGCTTTTTACTGTCTCTTTCCACACTGCTAACGCAAGAGGAACGACTGAAAAAACATTTAACACATTACTGTGAAGTAATATAATGATGATTATTATTAGCAGTTTTGAAATTATACTTGATTACTATAACGATTATCAATAAGCCTGAACATTAATTTAGTCACCTCTGGTCGAGAAAAACTTATTTTCCTAGTACATTCATTGTCAGATTCATCAACCAGCAGCAAGCACTCTGCCTTCTAGCACAAGCGAGGGGCATGTTGAGTTACATTTGCTAACCGGGAGGGTTGCATGATGTAATTTATTGGTGGGCTGGAAGACGCACTCTTGTCTTATCTATTCCGAGGTTGTTTACTCCCAATATCAGATATTAAGATACTTTTTTATAATGCATGTATACTAGGGTTGAGGTTAGCGCATCTGACTAGTGATTAATTACCCAGGGTTCAACTCCTGCTATAGTCACTATTTAATTGCTCTTCTAAAAGCAACACAGGCCTAATATGAGATATATTAGCTATCTATAGTAATGAGTGACAGTCTTAGTTAATCACGGGACATATAGTCTTTGGTTGCATGCTATTTTATGTTAATGATATTGTTGCTTGTAGCCTATAACTGATGCTTTGTGGTCTTATGCTGCCATCTATTGGAAACATTTATTAATTAAAAGTTATTAATTCACGTACAGCCTTGCAATAATAAATATCATAAAATAACTTATGGGTTAAGGCTAAAATAGGTTATACCTAGGGTTAAGTCTAAAATAGGTTATACCTAGGGTTAGAGTTTCTGTATAGCACTTTGTGACATCTGCTGGTGTAAAAAGAGCTTTATAAATACATTTGATTGATTGTTAGGTTTAGAGGTTTTAAGGCAAAAAACAGTATGGGTTTATGGCACTCTTGCTCCTCCTTGTGGCCGTATGTGGGTACTACATACCTAATTCACAACACCTGCTAGGCTCATAATCTGAGGTAGCAACTGCGTCAGATCTACAAATCCATTAGCTAGACCACCCGATTAGAGAACAATCACCCCCATTATATCCATTTGGTTTGCAACTCAGTGAACCTGTGCAGCATTCGCTCAATTCGATGCCTACAAACGAAGATTTCGATGCATATCAAATTACCCAGCAGCCATATAGAAACAACAAATCGTCAAAAAAAGTGTATTTCTTAATAAAAAAATGTATTCTGGCTGTTTAAATCGGCCACATCTTGAAAAAGAGGACAGGGACATGCGTTTTTTTAAAAACTTTTGATGGCTATCAAATCTTGTTAATAATAAGTTACCTGAGGTAAACCTACAGGGTTAACGCTCACCAAGTAGCCGTAACCTTGTTAATAATAAGTTACCTGAGGTAAACCTACAGGGTTAACGCAGGCAGGTCTCATTGATAACAATAGTGAAGCTGGCATTGTGACTCAGAACAATGGGCTGGGAATAGAACGTTCTGAAGGCGAGTCGGTGTCACGGAGCTCAATAGAACTAATAGGAGCTGGTAAGGTGAAAAATGCCCAAACATAAGGCCTGTTTTTTCGCGATTACTTCATAAGTAGGGACATAACGTAATATGATGAAACTGGGCTCCATGGCGGATGCAATGAACTAGTTTTTATCAAGATAAAAAGCGTTAAAAATGTCATGGAGCCCAGTTGAGGCGCCCCGAAAATAATATTCAAAAGTTCGGTCCTTGGACACAGAGGGGTTTAACACTAAAGTTACCGTCCATCTAGTGAAGAGAGGAGAACCGGACAGAAGGAGCGTAGGCCAGCATCCGTCAACGAGAGAGGGAGAAGCCCTCCACAGTATTTAACAGGTGGAAGAAACAACCAGGGAGCTCCATCGGTCCACAAGAAATGCAGGCAGCCAGTGATGATGTAGTGGTAGCTAGGATAACTAGGATGCTGCTGGTAGAGTAGCTAGCTTAGCTAGCTGTACCGACTAGCTTGGATAGCTAGCAGGTCGTTCGTCTGTCCCTCGAGGATGATGCCGAATCCGGTGAACCACACAAGATGAAACAAGGATAGCGAGTGAAAAGGATCTGGCTACACTCATACTGTCACTGACCATTACGCAAAAAAAGCAAATTGAACAATAAACTTCGGTGTCTCAACACTGTAGCGAGTTCCAGAACGTGGACATGACTAAACTAAACCAAGTCTTTACAGTGGGTTGCATTAGTAATATTAATGTATATATATATATATATATATAACAAACATTCAAAGTTATTTTATAACAATATTTTGAGATCTGGACCCATTTCCAAAAAGTGTCTCAGAGTAGAAAATGTGTCGTATAAGTGCTGAGAATTAAGACATTTTACTCTCATGAGTATAAATTAAAGCTATGCATGAAGTTTCTAGTCCCACCTAGTCGGCAGATATTTAGGACACCTCATGAGCTGTCCTAACCAGTTAAGAATTAACAGCAGGTGTCTTGATAATACTATAGAATAATGCAGCGAGTCAGTGGTTCCTGCGCCACATGTAATTGCTTTGGAGTAGTTAAAAATAATATTTTTATATTTCTATATGATCAATCCATAAATAATATAGACCTACATGCAACAGTATGTCTTGTGCTTTTGGCAATGATTTCTGTATAATAATTATGTATAAGTGATACCATTAATGTCTGCATAGCATGTTGTCTTCATTTTGGCAGATTAACTCATTCTTATTTCTGAAGATTAACTCAGGTTTTCGCCCAGTGGCTAAGGAGTTGGAGCTGTGGCAGGAGTTGGACCTATGGCAGAAAGGTGGCTGGTTTGAATCCCGGGCCGGGCGCTGGAAAAAACAGGCGGGCTTGATCTGACCTGGAGGGCTGCTGGGTTCACATCCTCAAAACATTCACCTTTCGTTGATCAGAACTCTAGAGGGTCTTCTTCACTGAACCCAAAGATATATATTACTTTTATTGTTTCCATACAGTTGAAGTCGAAAGTTTACATACACTTAGGTTGGAATCATTAAAACTCGTTTTTCAACCTCTCTACAAATTCCTTGTTAACAACCTATATTTTTGGCAAGTCGGTAAGGACATCTACTTTGTGCATGACACAATAATTTTTCCAACAGTTGTTTACAGACAGATTATTTCACTTATAATTCACTGTATCTCAATTCCAGTGGGTCAGAAGTTTTTATACACTAAGTTGACTGTGCCTTTAAACAGCTTGGAAAATTCCAGAAAATGATGTCATGGCTTCAGAAGCTTCTGATATTCTAATTGACATAATTTGAGTCAATTGGAGGTGTACCTGTGAATGTATTTCAAGACCTACCTTCAAACTCAGTGCCTCTTTGCTTGACATCATGGGGAAATCCAAAGAAATCAGCCAAGACCTCAGAAAAAAATGGTAGACCTCCACAAGTCTGGCTCATCCTTGGGAGCAATTTCCAAACGCCTGAAGGTACCACGTTCATCTGTACAATCAATAGTACGCAAGTATAAACACCATGGGACCACGCAGCCGTCATACCGCTCAGGAAGGAGACGTGTTCTGTGTCCGAGAGATGAACGTACTTTGGTGTGAAAAGTGCAATTCAATCCCAGAACAACAGCAACGGACCTTGTAAAGATGCTGGAGGAAACAGGTACAAAAGTATCTATATCCACAGTGAAACGAGTCCTATATCGACATAACCTGAAAGGCCGTTCAGAAAGGAAGAAGCCACTGCTCCAAAACCGCCATAAAAAAGCCAGACTATGGTTTGCAACTGCACATAGGGACAAAGATCGTACTTTTTTGAGAAATGTCCTCTGGTCTGATGAAACAAAAATATAATTGTTTGTCCATAATGACCATCGTTTGGAGGAAAAAGGGGGTTGCTTGCAAACCGAAGAACACCATCCCAACCGTGAAGCACGGGGGTGGCAGCATCATGCTGTGGGGGTGCTTTGCTGCAGGAGGGACTGGTGCACTTAACAAAATAGATGGCATCATGAGGAAGGAATATAATGTGGATATATTGAAGCAACATCTCAAGGCATCAGTCAGGAAGTTAAAGCTTGGTCGCAAATGGGTCTTCAAAATGGACAATGGCCCCAAGCATTCTTCCAAAGTTGTGGCAAAATGGCTTAAGGACAACAAAGTCAAGGTATTGGAGTGGCCATCACAAAGCCCTGACCTCACTCTTATAAAGAAATGTGTGGGCAGAACTGAAAAAGCGTGTGCGAGCAAGGAGGCCTACAAACCTGACTCAGTTACACCAGCTCTGTCAGGAGGAATGGGCCAAAATTCACTAAACTTATTGTGGGAAGCTTGTGGAAGGCTACCCAAAACATTTGACCCAAGTTCAACAATTTAAAGGCAATGCTACCAAATACTAATTGAGTGTATGTACACTTCTGACCCACTGGGAATGTGATGAAAGAAATAAAAGCTGAAATAAATCATTCTCTCTACTATTATTCTGACATTTCACATTCTTAAAATAAAGTGGTGATCCTAACTGACCTAATACATGGGGATTTTTACTAGGATTAAATGTCAGGAATTGTGAAAAACTGAGTTTAATTGTATTTGGCTAAGGTGTATGTAAACTTCCGACTTCAACTGTATATTAAGGAAGTGTTAGAAGCCTTTTTGGTTCTATAAGGAACCTTATTTTCTAAGTGTATAATAAACACGTTTTTATTTTGATTATTTCATTACCTACATCATGTTTTTTCAAGTTATCCCTTTGGAGCGCAACATCACGTTGTTAAAAAAATAATCCTAAATTGGGCATGGCTATAAATTGGGCAATTGAAGGCATCTAGGGCGAAAAATTTGTTCTATGAAAATGAACATTGTATGCAACGTTGTAGGCAACATTATTGACAAGGGACCCTGATGCCTACGATGCCAAAGCTATTTAGAGTTGTTAAACGGGTGTGAAGAGTGTTTTGGTATAACGGTAATATTGTCAAAATTCCACTTGTAACAAACATCAGAATTGGTTAAAGAAATATGCATTCCATTATATTAGGCAATAATGAAGAGTAGGCAAAGTGTTTGTGTCTTGTGAAAATTCATTCATCTTAAGATAGCTATTTATTTTGCAAATAAACGTAATAAATTCTTCATGAAATTGTCATCTCACCTCTTAGCTTTGGTGTCATGTTCCCCAGAGAGACTCATTTTAGAGGCAGGGACCCCGTCCTCTCTCTCCCCAGAGAGACTCATTGTAGAGGCAGGGCCCCCCTCCTCTCTCTCCCCAGAGAGACTCCTTTTAGACCACTGACCCCTAAACAGAGATGCAGCATGTTGGTTGTGGTGAACACAGTGACAACTAATTCTAGAATGTCCATTGTTCTCTTTTACTTTACTCTCTTTTTTTTTGTTGAAATTTGAAAAGGAATTTTCCCACACAGCAGGAAATGCATACTTGTAATGTATTCATGGTTTAAAAAGGCTTCTAGAGTTTATAATTTCCACTTCAAAATGTCAGACTTATTTTGATATATAATGAAAAATGTATCAACCACTACAAAAAATGTCCATTAATTATAATCCACATAATAATTCACATTTCCTGTTGCTGCAGGATTATTTTCCTGCTGAGAGAAACTGGGTCAAATTAAGATATGGCATCTGTAAGTGCATTCATCTTACGATAGCTAGGTGAGACAACCACATATCACAGTCATATATACAGGATATAAACATTTTATTCTAGCTGAACAATGGAAATGTAGTGTTTTGCAAACAACAACAAAAAAAAAATGCATACACATTTAAAATCTATGAATTACAAATCTGAGAAAAGTAATATTGCAATAAATTATATATTTTTTCAAACACAAATGTGATTTTTTTGGGGAAATAGCGTTTTGGAAATAAACATAATAAATTCTTCATATAATTGTTATCTCACCTCTTAGCTTTGGTGTCATGTTCCCCAGAGAGACTCATTTTAGAGGCAGGGCCCCCCTCCTCTCTCTCTCCAGAGAGACTCATTTTAGAGGCAGGGCCCCCCTCCTCTCTCTCTCCAGAGAGACTCATTTTAGAGGCAGGGACCCCCTCCTCTCTCTCTCCAGAGAGACTCGTTTTAGAGGCAGGGCCCCACTCCTCCCTCTCTCCAGAGAGACTCATTTTAGACCACTGACCCCTAAACAGAGATGCAGCATGTTGGTTGTGGTTAACACAGTGACAACTCATTCTAGAATGTCAATTGTTCTCTTTTACTCATGATCTCTTAGAAATAAAAGATTTACTAACAGACATATCCAAACAGTCGGGTGATTTAATTGTATCACAGGAACATTGTTACGTTCCTCAACAAGAAATAAAACATTGTCTCTCAAACAGAAGAAGGAACTAACAAAGAGTCACTAACAACAACCAAAACGAAACAGGTGGTTTTAGGAGGGGTTCTGAAAGACACTCATGGGGGTGTCCACTAGTGGTGGGAAACAGAGGCTTTACGAACGCTTTGGGGCTTTCACCAAATTGTGCCGAAAATGCCATGGATAGATTTGAGTGCTAATAAACAACATTTAGTTAGAATGTGGGGTTCGCTTTTTGCCTCCAGGTTCACTATGTTTTCAAAAACGATGCATATGTGGTATTATTTAGGATACTAAATACAGAAGATTATCATAAATAAAACACATTATTTAAACAACAATGGGAAATCCCAATCCCCGTCCCTACCTGCTGAGCTCCCATTCAGGGGCTACAAACTGGAAGACATCAAACTAAATGTGTAAATAAGGTGTCCAGTAGAGGTCAGTGTTTGAAAGAGACTTTGCATCAACAAAAAAAAAGCACTGGCACCAGGGAGAAATCAGCGAGATCTCTCGCATTTTGTGAGGCCGGTTGGACGTACTGCCAAATTCTCTAAAACGACGTTGGAGGCAGCTTATGGTAGAGAAATGAACATTCAATTCTCTGTCAACAGCTCTGGTGGACATTCCTGCAGTCAGCATGCCAATGGCACGCTCACTCAAAACCTGAGCCATCTGTGGCATTATAATAATAATACATTGTGTTGTGGGACAAAACTGCACATTTTCCAGTGGCCTTTTATTGTCCCCAGCACAAGGTGTACCTGTGCAATTATCATGCTGTTTAATCAGCTTCTTGATATTCTACCCCTGTCTGGTGGATGGATTATCTTGGTAACTGAGAAATGCTCACTAACAGGGATGTTAACACATTTGTGCACAAAATTGGAGAGAAATAAGCTTTTTGTGCGAATGGAACATTTCTGGAATCTTTACATGTTGCGTTTATATTTTTGTTCAGTATAGATAAAAACACAAAGCCTCCAGCAGAGGTCAGTGCTCTTCTGACACCTGTCAGATGGTAGTGTGATGTCTGAAGCTTCGACCGTCATCATCACGTAGTATTGTTACTTTGATAGAATCATTGATACGTTGTGTCAAATCAGTAGTGCTTTGAAAACTGCAACGGCGCATCAGACCTCCGGTTTTAATCGTCCAATCCCTAGTGTCCACTGAATGTTGACTAGCAACAAGAAAGTGGTACCTAAAGGACACCCACCATGAGTGCCCATTGAAGTGGCTCCAGACGAGGACATCTGAAATAAATACCCTCCAACTTACAATATGGAGTAAAAAAACAAGTGGAGCAAACCAAACCAAACCAGACCAAACCAGACCAAACCAAACCAAACCAGACCAAACCAAACCAAACCAGACTAAACCAGACCAAACCAGACCAAACCAAACCAGACTAAACCAAACCAGACCAAACCAGACCAAACCAGACCAGACCAAACCAAACCAAACCAAACCAAACCAAACCAAACCAAACCAGACCAAACCAGACCAAACCAGACCAAACCCTGGGAGATACAAGACAGAAAGACTTTGTTCATCAACTTAAAGAAGCAGAGCTACAAAGAGGTGCCAGTCTTCTAACATCTCTAAGGCCAGCCAGAACACTGGACCAGCTGCTCTTCAATATCACATAACAGATGGAACCCTTCTGACTAAAGAGATGACAAGCCAGCACAGGCATAAGCATACTGTCTATTGAGGTGGCGCCAAGAGGTGCGGCCAAAGTGCTAACGTCCAACCTCAAAATATAAATGGAAATACAAAGCCTGTAACAACATGTAGTCGTGACTGATATTTTTCACCTCATCTCCCTGTTACTGTTTGTTTAGGTAGTTATAGACAGTGCAGCAACACAAGGCCACATTCCTCTCAGCCCTTCCACTCTCTCAGGCTAGTGTGTATTTATTCAAAGTAGACTATATCTTTCAATCTGTTCTTTTCTAAACGTATCTGAGAATGTAGACAGAAGGGCTAAAACAGGCATGATTGATCGAAGGGGAAATCATTGATCCATTCAGAAAGTATTTTTGCAACAAGTAGGAGATTTATATTATGTAAAGTAGGCTAGGTTATAATATATAACAGCGGTTTGTTAGTGATATGCAGATGGAGGTCTATATCTCAGCTATAGCCTACATATCCTAGATGACCAGCCTAAACCTGTTCAGATCAGTTCCCAACACGTTACAGGAACCTTTGTAGTATTGTTAAATCTCCAAGCTGTTTCCAAAACCATTGTTTCTTTATTTTTACTATTTTCTACATTGTAGAATAAGAGTGAAGACATCAAAACTACGAATTATGAGTATGGAATCATGTAGTAACCAAAAAAGTGTTAAATAGCCACACTTTGCCTTGATGACAGCTTTGCACACTCTTGGCATTCTCTCAACCAGCTTCACCTGGAATGCTTTTCCAACAGTCTTGAAGGAGTTCCCACATATGCTGAGCACTTGTTGGCTGTTTTTCCTTCACTCTGCGGTCCGACTCATCCCAAACCATCTCAATTCGGTTGAGGTCAGGGAAATGTTGAGGGCAGGTCATCTGATGCAGCACTCCATCACTCTCCTTCTTGGTAAAATAGCCCTTACACAGCCTGAAGGTGTGTTGGGTAATTGTCCTGCTGAAAAACCAATGATAGTCCCACTTAGCCCAAACCAGATGGGATGGCGTATCACTGCAGAATGCAGTGGAAGCCATGCTGGTTAAGTGTGCCTTGAATTCTAAATAAATCACAGACAGTGTCACCAGCAAAGCACCCCCACACCATCACACCTCTTCCTCCATGCTTTACTGTGGGAAATACACATGGGGAGACCCACACCACGTCTCACAAAGACACAGCGGTTGGAACCATAAATCTCAAATTTGAACTCCAGACCAAAGGACAAATTTGCACCGTTCTAAAGTCCATTGCTCTTGTTTCTTGGCCCAAGCAAGTCTCTTCTTATTATTGGTGTCCTTTAGTGGTGGTTTCTTTGCAGCAATTCGACCATGAAGGCCTGATTCGCACAGTCTCCTCTGAAAAGTTGATGTTGAGATGTGTCTGTTACTTGAACTCTGTGAAGTATTTATTTGGGCTGTAAATTCTGAGGCTGGTAACTCTAATGAACTTATCCTCTGCAGCAGAGGTAACTCTGGATCTTCCATTCCTGGGGCGGTCCTAATGAGAGCCAGTTTCATCATAGCGCTTGATGTTTTTTGCCACTGCACTTGAAGAAACTCTCAAAGTTCTTGAAATGTTCCGTATTGACTGACCTTCATGACTTAAAATAATGATGGACTGTCATTTCTCTTTGCTTATTTGAGCTGTTCTTGCTATAATATGGACTTGGTCTTTTACCAAATAGGGTTATCTTCTGTATACCCCCCCCCCCCCCCCCCCCACCTTGTCACAACACAACTGATTGGCTCAAACGCATTAAGAAGGAAAGAAATTCAAAAAATTAACTTTTAAGAAGGCCCACCTGTTAATTGAAATGCATTCCAGGTGACTACCTCATGAAGCTGGTTGAGAGAATGTCAAGAGTGTGCAAAGCTGTCATCAAGGCAAAGGGTGGCTATTTGAAGAATCTCAAATATAAAATATATTTTGATTTATTTAACACTTTTTTGGTTACTATATGATTCCATATGTTTTATTTTATAGTTTTGATGTCTTCACTATTATTCTACAATGTTAAAATTAGTAAAAATAATGAAAAACCTTGAATGAGTAGGTGTCTCCAAACGTTTGACTGGTAGTGTATGTGCAAATGTACTTGGTGAATATAGGAGATTCAGATTCTGCTCAATAGTGTAGCAAACAGCGGGCAGGGCGGTAAAGCCAGGTCGCTGGCCAAAAAGGCAAACACCCTACGCATCGCAGCAATGGGAATTGTAACCTGACTCACACTGTCCCGTACAAAAGTCCCGTGCTTCGACTACTCAGACCCCTCACATGTCTGGGCCATAAATTCTGATGGCCTCACAGACACCATACTACTTCTGACACCAATGTAGCGAACAGCGGGGCAGGGAAGCGAACCCAGGTTGCATGTGTAAAAGGCAAACAACCTACGCATCGCGCCGTTGGCGCCAATTGGGTTACTTGGTTGGAATTGTGACGTGGCTCATATAGCAAGGATCACTACAATATGGTAGAACTATGATACAATTACATTTATCATATCAAATGTTAAATGTAGAACTATAATATATGAATATATTGAATTTGACTTGCATGATTAAACTGACACGTACCTGTCTCAGTAGAAGTCGACTGTTAGGTCTGAGTGTTTTACTTCCATTCACTGTCCTAAAATTACACCAGACATTACATTTCTCTACCACTTTATAATAATCCCTGGAAAGATTCTCACCTTGTAGCCTGAATTCACAACCAGAACATGTCAAGTCATTGAGATATCTACAGTTCTGCTGAGAGAGCAACTTCCTGATGACTAGCGCTCTGTATATTCTAATGGGTGAAGTCTGATCTGGAATGTGAAGCTAACTGAAATGTAGATAAGCTTTGAAAAAACAGTTTATCTAGCTTGCATCATAGTACACCCCTCAGGCTACATACAAGTTTCAGCATGAGGCAGGCATCAACAGCCATTAGTTTACACCGCTGCCAACAGTTTTAAAATGTTGCAATAAACTGCTTTTTTTTGTGTCATTTAGCAGCCACTCTTATCCAGAAGAACTTACAGTTAGTGAGTGCATACATTATTTTTCATACTGTCCCCCCGTGGGAAACAAACCCACAACCCGGGCATTGCAAACACCATTCTCTACCAACTGAGCTACATCCCTGCCAGCAATTCCCTCCCTTACCCTGGGCCAATTGTGCACCACCCCATGGGTCTCCCAGTCACGGCCAGCTACGACAGAGCCTGGTTTCGAACCAGGATCTCTAGTGGCACAGCTAGCACTGCCATGCAGTGCCTTAGACCACTGCGCCACTCGGGAGGCTAGTTTACTCCAAACGTTGTACAAGGTGACCTAAACAGTTTCCGTTGCCAAACGTTTTGCTACGGTGGGTTTTGAGGAAGTGTAAGTTGTTGTTAGTCTTTCCACAGTATTTATTTGTCTCTCTTTCACACAACATACCTTCCTGAGTGAAAAGAGTTAACAGTAGATTAGAAAGACAAAAAGTTTGTTTGTTGCATGTTGTGTTTTAAGCCTGTTTTGAGAAGACAAGTCTATAGACCTAGTAAAAAGAGTTCCAAAGGGTCCTCTGGCTGTCCCCACAGGAGAACGCTTTTGGGTTCCAGGTAAAACCCTTATGGCTTCCATGTAGAACCCTCTGTGGAAAGGATTCTTCATGGAACCCAAAAGGGTTCTACAAAGGGTTCTCATATGGGGACAGCCAAATAACCCTTTTAGATTCTAGATAGTGTAGGAGCGATCACCCTGGGGCACTCAGATGGAAACAGAACTAATTCACCCCACACATCTAATTTATATCCAAAACATGTTAAGGAGAGTAGGCCTATTATAACACTATAACAATATCATAAACTATATGAATACACATAACAATATCATAAACTATATGAATACACATAACAATATCATAAACTATATTAATACACATAACAATATCATCAACTATATTAATACACATAACAATATCATCAACTATATTAATACACATAACAATATCATCAACTATATTAATACACATAACAATATCATCAACTATATTAATATCATAACAATATCATCAACTGTATTAATACACATAATATCATCAACTATATGAATACACATAACAATATCATCATCTATATGAATACACATAACAATATCTACAACTATATGAATACACATAATATCATCAACTATATGAATACACATAACAATATCATCAACTATATGAATACACATAACAATATCATCAACTATATTAATACACATAACAATATCATCAACTATATTAATACACATAACAATATCATCAACTATATTAATACACATAACAATATCATCAACTATATGAATACACACAATATCATCAACTATATTAATACACATAACAATATCATCAACTATATTAATATATCATAACAATATCATCAACTATATTAATACACATAACAATATCATCAACTATATTAATACACATACAATATCATCAACTATATGAATACACATAACAATATCATCAACTATATTAATATCATACCAATATCATCAACTATATTAATACACATAACAATATCATCAACTATATGAATACACATAACAATATCATCAACTATATTAATATCATAACAATATCATAAACTACATTAATACACATAACAATATCATCAACTATATTAATATCATAACAATATCATAAACTACATTAATACACATAACAATATCATCAACTATATTAATATCATAAGAATATCATCAACTATATTAATACACATAACAATATCATCAACTGTATTAATACACATAACAATATCATCATATATATGAATACACATAACAATATCATCAACTATATTAATACACATAACAATATCATCAACTATATGAATACACATAACAATATCATCAACTATATTAATACACATAACAATATCATCAACTATATTAATACACATAACAATATCATCAACTATATTAATACACATAACAATATCATCAACTATATTAATACACATAACAATATCATCAACTATATTAATACACATAACAATATCATCAACTATATTAATACACATAACAATAACATCAACTATATTAATACACATAACAATATCATCAACTATATTAATACACATAACAATATCATCAACTATATGAATACACATAACAATATCATCAACTATATGAATACACATAACAATATCATCAACTATATGAATACACATAACAATATCATCAACTATATTAATACACATAACAATCGTCGTCTTACCTTTTATATGTCTCTCAATAGAAGTAGAGTCTGGAATGATCATTCGGTCGTGGAAAGTTCCTTTAGTTTGTTCTGCTCATTTCCATATCAGGTTCTACCTGTTCTCTCTCCCACTCCCTGTCTCTTTATAGCTCTTACAATGTGCCTTGGCATACATTCTACAAGTGTCTGGAACTCCAAATGTAGTTCTGATTTAGTGTTCCAAATGAAAACAATTTGATTAAACTGGTTAATATGGTTAAATTTCATTAAGACTGAGTAATGCTGTGATTGTTTTTATTATTTTGTATTGAAATGTTTGACTTTATTTTCCCTTTGTCCTTTCAATATAGGAATAATTTGTGAAATGACAGCTTTCTGTAAATATGGACAAAAGTCTATGGATTCATTTGATGGTATGTGTCTTGCAACATTATGTAAAATGACAGGTTGAGAAACACTGTATCTTCCTAGGTGCATATGTGAGAAGGAACGCAAACTGTCTCCATATGTGTGTGCCATCCCTAAACATCAAGTGTTTGTGGTTCATTAAAATGTTTATTGTCAAGGTTGAAAAAAAAGAAAACTCTATTGGAGGGATGTGACATCATTCTTCCACAAGAAATTCCATAATTTAGTGTTTTGTTGATGGCTGTCTTCAATTGGGTTGAGACCTGGTGACTGAGACGGCCATGGCATATTGTGAAACATCAGCAAGTTCAGCAGTCTTCATCACTGAAGCTCCTGCCAAACGTGCCCCAACAATCACCAGTCGTTAAGCTCTTCCCGAGCAGGGTCGCAGTCTCTCTTCGTTGCAGCTCCTCTCTCCCCAGGGGTATCAGCTCCTCTCTCCCCAGGGGTATCAGCTCCTCTCTTCCCAGGGGTAGCAGCTCCTCTCTCCCCAGGGGTAGCAGCTCCTCTCTCCCCAGGGGTAGCAGCTCCTCTCTCCCCAGGGGTAGCAGCTCCTCTCTCCCCAGGCAGGGGTAGCAGCTCCTCTCTCCCCAGGGGTACAGCTCCTCTCTCCCCAGGGGTAACAGCTCCTCTCTCCCCAGGGGTAACAGCTCCTCTCTCCCCAGGGGTAACAGCTCCTCTCTCCCCAGGGGTAACAGCTCCTCTCTCCCCAGGGGTAACAGCTCCTCTCTCCCCAGGGGTAGCAGCTCCTCTCTCCCCAGGGGTAGCAGCTCCTCTCTCCCCAGGGGTAGCAGCTCCTCTCTCCCCAGGGGTAACAGCTCCTCTCTCCCCAGGGGTAACAGCTCCTCTCTCCCCAGGTAGCAACTCCTCTCTCCCCAGGGGTAACAGCTCCTCTCTCCCCAGGGGTTTCAGCTCCTATCTCCCCAGGGGTAGCAGCTCCTCTCTCCCCAGGGGTAACAGCTCCTCTTTCCCCAGGTAGCAACTCCTCTCTCCCCAGGGGTAACAGCACCTCTCTCCCCAGGGGTATCAGCTCCTCTCTCCCCAGGGGTTTCAGCTCCTGTCTCCCCAGGGGTTTCAGCTCCTATCTCCCCAGGGGTAGCAGCTCCTCTCTCCCCAGTGGTAACAGCTCCTCTTTCCCCAGGGGTGTCAGCTCCTATCTCCCCAGGGGTAGCAGCTCCTCTCTCCCCAGGGGTAACAGCTCCTCTTTCCCCAGGTAGCAACTCCTCTCTCCCCAGGGGTAACAGCTCCTCTCTCCCCAGGGGTAGCAGCTCCTCTCTCCCCAGGGGTAACAGCTCCTCTCTCCCCAGGGGTAACAGCTCCTCTCTCCCCAGGGGTAACAGCTCCTCTCTCCCCAGGGGTAGCAGCTCCTCTCTCCTCTAAGATTTGAAGACATCGGTGGCTTAGTCCATAGCAGTATTGGGGTCCGGGAAGGAATTTCAACAGCTAAATCCATGAATACATCTACAGTGTATTGCCAAAAACCACTCAACATATTCAAATATAGACTCTGACCTGTCCAATGAGCCAAACTGATTAAAGAATCCCACAGTACCTTAACTCTCTCTCTCTCTGTCTCTGTCTCTGTCTCTGTCTCTGTCTCTGTCTCTGTCTCTGTCTCTGTCTCTCTCTCTCTCTCTCTCTCTCTCTCTCTCTCTCTCTCTCTCTCTCTCTCTCTCTCTCTCTCTCTCTCTCTCTCTCTCTCTCTCTCTCTCTCTCTCTCTCTCTCTCTCTCTCTCTCTCTCTCTCTCTCTCTGTGTTATGAGATATTTTTGTCAGATGTTACTATGGTATACTGAAGTATAATTACAAGCATTCCATAAGTGTCAAAGGCTTTTATTGACAATTACATTAAGTTTATGCAAAGAGTCAATATTTGCAGTGTTGACCCTTCTTTTTCAAGACCTCTGCAATCCGCCCTGGCATGCTGTCAATTAACTTCTGGGCCACATCCTGACTGATGGCAGCCCATTCTTGCATAATCAATGCTTGGAGTTTGTCAGAATTTGTGGGTTTTTGTTTGTCCACCCGCCTCTTGAGGATTGAGCGTCTGCTACATGACGTAAATGTAATGTAAATGTAAAGTTCTCAATGGGATTAAGGTCTGGGGAGTTTCCTGGCCATGGACCCAAAATGTCGATGTTTTGTTCTTCAAGTCACTTAGTTATCACTTTTGCCTTATGGCAAGGTGCTCCATCATGCTGGAAAAGGCATTGTTCGTCACCAAACTGTTCTTGGATGGTTGGGAGAGGTTGCTGTCGGAGGATGTGTTGGTACCATTCTTTATTCATGGCTGTGTTCTTAGGGAAAATTGTGAGTGAGCCCACTCCCTTGGCTGAGAAGCAACCCCACACATGAATGGTCTCAGGATGCTTTACTGTTGGCATGACACAGGACTGATGGTAGCGCTCACCTTGTCTTCTCCGGACAAGCTTTTTTCCGGAAGCCCCAAACAATCGGAAAGGGGATTCATCAGAGAAAATGACTTTACCCCAGTCCTCAGCAGTCCAATCCCTGTACCTTTTGCAAAATATCAGTCTGTCCCTGATGTTTTTCCTGGAGAGAAGTGGCTTCCTCGCTGCCCTTCTTGACACCAAGCCATCCTCCAAAAATCTTTGCCTCACTGTGCGTGCAGATGCACTCACAACTGCCTGCTGCCATTCCTGAGCAAGCTCTGCACTGGTGGTGCCCCGATCCCGCAGCTGAATCAACTTTAGGAGACGGTCCTGGTGCTTGCTGGACTTTCTTGGGCGCCCTGAAGCCTTCTTCACAACAATTGAACCTCTCTCCTTGAAGTTCTTGATGATCCGATAAATGGTTGATTTAGGTGCAATCTTACTAGCAGCAATATCCTTGCCTGTGAAGCCCTTTTTGTGCAAAGCAATGATGACGGCACATGTTTCCTTGCAGGTAACCATGGTTAACAGAGGAAGAACAATGATTTCAAGCACCCCCCTCCTTTTAAAGCTTCCAGTCTGTTATTCTAACTCAATCAGCATGACAGAGTGATCTCCAGCCTTGTCCTCGTCAACACTCTCACCTGTGTTAACGAGAGAATCACTGACATGATGTCAGCTGGTCCTTTTGTGGCAGGGCTGAAAATCAGTGGAAATGTTTTTTTGGGATTAAGTTCATTTTCATGGCAAAGGGGGACTTTGCAATTAATTGCAATTCATCTGATCACTCTTCATTCTGGAGTATATGCAAATTGCCATTATAAAAACTGAGGCAGCAGACTTTGTGAAAATGAATATTTGTGTCATTCTCAAAACTTTTGACCACGACTGTATACACACACTTAGAAATATGGGTACAGTATAGTTCCCTGGAGTACAAAAATATCAAAATACACAATGTACCTTCAGAGATATGTCATGTATTGTCAAATATTTTATGATGATAGACTTTATGATGATAATATATGCCTAGGAACTAACATGGTTAAGGCCACAGGACTGAAAATGAACGAATTCAACGACCATGTCTCTGTCACTAACAAGTACAGTCAGTGGTAACGTTACAATTCACTATAAAAGGCAAGACACACTGGGAAATGATTTAGGAGGCGTGGCTTAGTGGGGGCAAGGCTTTCACATTACCTGGAGTGGGAGATGTACCGTGCTACAGACAAGCCCCCTTTATGAGAGTCACAAGTACGCATCAGGCACTGAAGGAGGCAGTGTCATGGTGCGTTTGTTACCAAGCGGGAAGTGGGAATTTACTACATAACACTGGGAAAAATCCACTTGAACGGCCCTCCAACTGGTAATTACTAGTGGGAAACTGGTCTATCATCCTGAGCGCCCACTTCTCCCACAGGGTGACCTCTGACCTCACCTACTAAGGAAATGGTTTCTATAACAGCATTTTCGGCAGTTAAATACAACAACAAACCATTATTTATAAAAATCTATCTGTTTTTGAACTCTATCATTTGGTTACAAGCATGATAACTGTACTTTTAGTTCATGGTTGACGAGGTTGTTGGCCATTAGCCAACCACCGTTTATCAATGAGTTCAAATTAAATGAATGCATCCAACTGCTTTTTACAACTTCAGAACTGGTAAATTCAGGGGGAGCAGGAAGCTGACTAGTGGTGGTTATTCAGCATGAAACGTCCATTGGGGTGGGAGCATGGCAAGACGTCTGTAGCATCCACAGTGTTTAGAAAACAAAACAATACATTATTTAGCATTCATTTCAATTCGGCACAAAATAATCAGAAACGACCTGAACAAACTGCAAATGCATCCATCGAGTTTGAAGAGTCACAAGCTTGATGTATCCATTGCGTGCTATGAATATGGGACACATACTAAACTTTGGAATTGAAACAAGCCCCAAAGTGCTACTGCACAAGTATCCCAAAAACATGTCCCTAACACAAGTGGTTAGTACCTGTGCAAGAATGAAATAATCACAGCCATTTTGTGTTGAGATATAAGGGGTTGGGGTCAATTCCATTTAAATTCCATTCAATTAAAAAAGTAAACCAAATTCCAATTCCACATTTTCCTAATTGAAAACTATTGAAGAGAATTGGAATTTCAGTGTACTTCTTGAATTGACTGGAATTGAAATGGAATTGACCCCAACCCTGTGTGATATACTGTACATTGATATTTACAAATACACTCTCTGTTCTTTCCAGTTGCGGAACCACTTCTCTGGTTGAAACAGATGTATTGTCAATTTTTGGGCTCGACTGAAAAATAAATCAAATAAGAACCATTTCAAGTAATGAAATGACAATCCTCATGTCAGTGACTTGGATCTTATGAGAGGTTGAATTGACTGGCTTCCAAAATAAAAACAGAAGGAAGCAAAGTTCTAGCAAACACATGTCTAAACATCTAGGTCAGGGCTATTCAACTGGCAGCCCACAGCCAAGATCCATACCATTAATCAATTTAGAATGGCCCTTTGATAAATGCTGAACATTAATTAAAAAGAATCTGCAAAACAATACCAGTAAAAATGGAATGTCTAGGGCCAAAATGAGCCCTCGTTCAATATTCTCCAATGGGAGAATCTGTTTTCCTATAGTCTTGCCCATTAAGTGCTGTCAATCAATATAAGTAACATACCAGTTACAGCCAATCAGAGCTGCTAACAGGGGTACAGGGACTGTCTGCCCGCCTACTGGCTCTTTCGCCACTGATAAGACTACACTGCCAGAGCGTGCTTTGGCTAAACTCAGCATTGACTTAAAAAACAATGGACTCAGTTATGGCTATCATAAACTTTATCCGATCAACATTTATCCTTCAACATTGATGTTTCGTGGTCTGCTGAGCATCATGATATACTTTTACATAATGAGGTTGGGTAGCTAAGTAAGGGTAGGCCTAATTCTCTCTAGAGAGTATGGGAGTTTAGGGAGGAGATCATTGCTTTGCTGTAATGACAGTGGTGAATTATCATTAAGTGATAACAGTCTGGGGGAACAAGGTATGAGGATACCTCTTTCCAAAACATGTCCCCTGGTCACTCCCACTACATATGATTAAAGGAGCCCAAGGCACCTTGATTACATAGATCACACAGAGGAGCGGTTGTGATTACTATTAAATGATGTTTTCTAGGTGGAAGGTTTACCCTGTGTATGAGATTAAAATGTATCAGCTGATAATTAGGATTGTTAGATGAACCCACTAAGTTCCTGATGAACTCAACTGGTGAGCCTCTTTAGCAGCTAGTTCCATGGACACACTGATTCCAATGTCCTTTGCCAAGGTCAGATGACTTTCAGTCAACAGTCTCTTTTGTGTACCTTCAGTCCGTAGCCCACAGAGCTCACACCCAGTGGCTCTCCAGGACCAGGTTCAGAGAACACCTGACTCACTGATAATAGTCTAACACCTGGAAGGACAAGGGATTCACTAAAATTATATTTAGTGGGTTTTAATGAAGGGTTTTAATTGAAGATATTGTTTAAAGATATTGTCCATCATGTTGTGTGCAGAAGAGGCTTTGGCCTTCTGGGCTTGTTCAATGACAAGGCCATTATGGAAAGAGTTGTTTAGCTGTATAGACACATCAACACAGTAATTCAGTATATCTGGTCCTCCATTATGGAAAGAGTTGTTCAGCTGTAGAGACACAACAACACAGTAATTCAGTATATCTGGTCCTCCATTATGGAAAGAGTTGTTCAGCTGTAGAGACACATCAACACAGTAATTCAGTATATCTGGTCCTCCATTATGGAAAGAGTTGTTCAGCTGTAGAGACACAACAACACAGTAATTCAGTATATCTGGTCCTCCATTATGGAAAGAGTTGTTCAGCTGTAGAGACACATCAACACAGTAATTCAGTATATCTGGTCCTCGTTGCCATAGTTACAGTAGGATGATCAGCAGTATGAGAAATCACCCTGGATCATTATTAAACCCCATAGTATTTCATACAGTAATGATGATCAGTAGTATCAGAAATCACCCTGGATCATTATTAAACCCCATAGTATTTCATACAGTAATGATGATCAGTAGTATCAGAAATCACCCTGGATCATTATTAAACCCCATAGTATTTCATACAGTAATGATGATCAGTAGTATCAGAAATCACCCTGGATCATTATTAAACCCCATAGTATTTCATACAGTAATGATGATCAGTAGTATCAGAAATCACCCTGGATCATTATTAAACCCCATAGTATTTCATACAGTAATGATGATCAGTAGTATCAGAAATCACCCTGGATCATTATTAAACCCCATAGTATTTCATACAGTAATGATGATCAGTAGTATGAGAAATCACCCTGGATCATTATTAAACCCCATAGTATTTCATACAGTAATGATGATCAGTAGTATTAGAAATCACCCTGGATCATTATTAAACCCCATAGTATTTCATACAGTAATGATGATCAGTAGTATTAGAAATCACCCTGGATCATTATTAAACCCCATAGTATTTCATACAGTAATGATGATCAGTAGTATGAGAAATCACCCTGGATCATTATTAAACCCCATAGTATTTCATACAGTAATGATGATCAGTAGTATGAGAAATCACCCTGGATCATTATTAAACCCCATAGTATTTCATACAGTAATGATGATCAGTAGTATTAGAAATCACCCTGGATCATTATTAAACCCCATAGTATTTCATACAGTAATGATGATCAGCAGTATGAGAAATCACCCTGGATCATTATTAAACCCCATAGTATTTCATACAGTAATGATGATCAGTAGTATTAGAAATCACCCTGGATCATTATTAAACCCCATAGTATTTCATACAGTAATGATGATCAGTAGTATCAGAAATCACCCTGGATCATTATTAAACCCCATAGTATTTCATACAGTAATGATGATCAGTAGTATCAGAAATCACCCTGGATCATTATCAAACCCCATAGTATTTCATACAGTAATGTTGATCAGTAGTATCAGAAATCACCCTGGATCATTATTAAACCCCATAGTATTTCATACAGTAATGATGATCAGTAGTATTAGAAATCACCCTGGATCATTATTAAACCCCATAGTATTTCATACAGTAATGATGATCAGTAGTATCAGAAATCACCCTGGATCATTATTAAACCCCATAGTATTTCATACAGTAATGATGATAAGTAGTATCAGAAATCACCCTGGATCATTATTAAACCCCATAGTATTTCATACAGTAATGATGATCAGTAGTATGAGAAATCACCCTGGATCATTATTAAACCCCATAGTATTTCATACAGTAATGTTGATCAGTAGTATGAGAAATCACCCTGGATCATTATTAAACCCATAGTATTTCATACAGTAATGATGATCAGTAGTATGAGAAATCACCCTGGATCATTATTAAACCCCATAGTATTTCATACAGTAATGATGATCAGTAGTATGAGAAATCACCCTGGATCATTATTAAACCCCATAGTATTTCATACAGTAATGATGATCAGTAGTATGAGAAATCACCCTGGATCATTATTAAACCCCATAGTATTTCATACAGTAATGATGATCAGTAGTATCAGAAATCACCCTGGATCATTATTAAACCCCATAGTATTTCATACAGTAATGATGATCAGTAGTATGAGAAATCACCCTGGATCATTATTAAACCCCATAGTATTTCATACAGTAATGATGATCAGTAGTATGAGAAATCACCCTGGATCATTATTAAACCCCATAGTAGTTCATACAGTAATGATGATCAGTAGTATCAGAAATCACCCTGGATCATTATTAAACCCCATAGTATTTCATACAGTAATGTTGATCAGTAGTATGAGAAATCACCCTGGATCATTATTAAACCCCATAGTATTTCATACAGTAATGATGATCAGTAGTATCAGAAATCACCCTGGTTCATTATTAAACCCCATAGTATTTCATACAGTAATGTTGATCAGTAGTATGAGAAATCACCCTGGATCATTATTAAACCCATAGTATTTCATACAGTAATGATGATCAGTAGTATGAGAAATCACCCTGGATCATTATTAAACCCCATAGTATTTCATACAGTAATGTTGATCAGTAGTATCAGAAATCACCCTGCATCATTCATCATGTCAGACATTTCCCTCTATTTCTCCCCACATGGAACTGCTGATGTAAAAGGGCTTCATAAATAAATGATTGATATAACGTTGAACTCCCAACCTCCCAACCAGACTACAGTCTGATACATTCTCACATTCTCCACAGATCTTTGAGGAATTCCACTTTTATAATCTATAATGTATGGCAGTAATCTTACTTTGGGTCAAAGGGCATTGGTCCACTGATAACATTGAGAGGATTGTACATGTACCAGTCATAGACAGACAGCTGGGTACTGGAGACTGCTCTCTGGGTCTGGGGGTTGGCAGTGCCCCCCTCCTCTCTCTCCTCAGAGACACTCATCTTAGGAGTGGGTTCCAACTTCCAGAATTACAGTGGGATAAAAAGACTCACACACCATTTAGGAGACACACACTTCCTTGATTAAACATATACTTACTAGAGATTACAGGATATCCTGCTCTGTCCTCTCTCCAGTTTAGAGTTTACAGGATATCCTGCTCTGTCCTCTTTCCAGTTTAGAGTTTATAGAATATCCTGCTCTGTCCTCTCTCCAGTTTAGAGTTTATAGGAGAGTACGACCCTGCCTTACACAGGAAGCGGCACAGGTCCTAATCCAGGCACTTGTCATCTCCCGTCTGGATTACTGCAACTCGCTGTTGGCTGGCCTCCCTGCCTGTGCCATTAAACCCCTATAACTCATCCAGAATGCCGCAGCCCGTCTGGTGTTCAACCTTCCCAAGTTCTCTCACGTCACCCCCCTCCTCCGCACACTCCACTGGCTTCCAGTTGAAGCTCGCATCCGTTACAAGACCATGGTGCTTGCCTATGGAGCAGTGAGGGGAACGGCACCTCTGTACCTTCGGGCTCTGATCAGTCCCTACACCCAAACGAGGGCATTGCGTTCATCCACCTCTGGCCTGCTGGCTCCCCTTCCTCTGCGGAAGCATAGTTCCCGCTCAGCCCAGTCAAAACTGTTCGCTGCTCTGGCACCCCAATGGTGGAACAAGCTCCCTCACGACGCCAGGACAGCGGAGTCACTCACCACCTTCCGGAGACATTTGAAACCCCACCTCTTTAAGGAATACCTGGGATAGGATAAAGTAATCCTTCTACCCCCCCCCCCCCCCCCCCCCCAAAAAAAATTGCTCCTGTAAGTCGCTCTGGATAAGAGCGTCTGCTAAATGACTAAAATGTAAATGTAAATGTAATAGGATATCCTGCTCTGTCCTCTCTCCAGTATAGAGTTTATAGAATATCCTGCTCTGTCCTCTCTCTAGTTTAGAGTTTATAGGATATCCTGCCCTGTCCTCTCTCCAGTTTAGAGTTTACAGGATATCCTGCTCTGTCCTCTCTCCAGTATAGAGTTTATAGGATATCCTGCTCTGTCCTCTCTCCAGTTTAGAGTTTACAGGATATCCTGCTCTGTCCTCTCTCCAGTTTAGAGTTTATAGGATATCCTGCTCTGTCCTCTCTCCAGTTTAGAGTTTATAGAATATCCTGCTCTTTCATCTAAAAATATGTAATGGCTGGACAAAACAAATATACTTTTATATAGGTATGCTTTCTACACACCATGAGGATAAACCATTAACCATGAGGTGTAGATAACTGTTTTCTTTACTGACAACTGGGGTTAGAGACAGACAGAGACAGATCTCAGCTAACAGTTTTCTTTACCTTTCAACTGGGGTTAGAGACAGACAGAGACTGAGAGAGACACAGACATCAAATACTCATGATCTTTGACCTGCCACCAGTGTATGATGGGCATCTTACAACAACTACAGCTGACATTATTGTGGTCATGTTAAGTATTTCGTTTTTTATTGGGATCCCCAAATAGATGTTGCCAAGGCAATCATTTTTTATTTTATTTTTTATTCAGGCTGCAAAGTAAGGATCCTACCAGGGATTATTTATGTATGATGTTGGTAGAATGTATACATTGGGGTAGTAGTAAGGATCCTACCAGGGATTATTTATGTATGATGTTGGTAGAATGTATACATTGGGATAGTAGTAAGGATCCTACCAGGGATTATTTATGTATGATGTTGGTAGAATGTATACATTGGGATAGTAGTAAGGATCCTACCAGGGATTATTTATGTATGATGTTGGTAGAATGTATACATTGGGATAGTAGTAAGGATCCTACCAGGGATTATTTATGTATGATGTTGGTAGAATGTATACATTGGGATAGTAGTAAGGATCCTACCAGGGATTATTTATGTATGATGTTGGTAGAATGTATACATTGGGATAGTAGTAAGGATCCTACCAGGGGTTATTTATGTATGATGTTGGTAGAATGTATAGATTGGGATAGTAGTAAGGATCCTACCAGGGATTATTTATGTATGATGTTGGTAGAATGTATACATTGGGATAGTAGTAAGGATCCTACCAGGGATTATTGATGTATGATGTTGGTAGAATGTATACATTGGGATAGTAGTAAGGATCCTACCAGGGATTATTTATGTATGATGTTGGTAGAATGTATACATTGGGATAGTAGTAAGGATCCTACCAGGGATTATGTATGTATGATGTTGGTAGAATGTATACATTGGGATAGTTAGTAGTAAGAGGCCGGTGGGTAAATGACTAAGATTCAAGCCTCCCGTCAGTTAGGGAGATTTGTTTCTTTATTGTGTGTTTAGTTGTACCTTTACCTTCCTGTAGTTGGCCATTTGGAAGGATTCTGTATGGAGGAATGGTCTAAGATCACTCCAACTCAAAACATTTTAGAAAAAGCCTCAGTGCCGTTACCCTCACAAGGGAGGTATTGAAAGGGAGAGCCAATTTTGACCCCTACCTTTTTGAGAAAAAAAGTGTTACTTGTTAAACAAAATCTCTTTCTCTGAGCAATTGTATTAGTATAAAATCATTTAATTTCCTCTTTTTTTTGGCTTACAATATAGCTCAGTATTTGAATGATTTATTTTATACAGTCATTTTTGCTCATCTTTTTCAAGGGAGTCAATAATTTGGGACCCCATTTTATGGTTCAAAGTTAGAGATATGTTGAAACTGGATCCATCATAATGATTCTACATATTATAGTATGCCATGGCCTTTACTGGCCAAAGGTTAAACTACTGTTATGTTAATGATATACTATGGTGTTGAGTCACTAGACTTTGACCAGATATTATTGCATCCAAAGATCAACTGTACCTAGAACACAGATACAGAGCCACTTGTCATCAGGAAGGTGCTCTCTCAGCACAACGGAAAATATCTCAATGACTTGACATGTTCTGGTTGTGAATACAGGCTACAAGGTAAGAATCTTCCAAGGGATTATTGTAAAGTGTGTAGGGAAATTAAATATATGGTGTTATTATAGTATAGAGAATGACAGTAAAACACTCAGATCTAACAGTCCATTTCACCTGGGACAGGTACGTGACAGTTCAATCATACAAAATGGCGCTAACTGGGTGTAGGCAAGTCAAATTAAAAAACATATTGTTCATATCTCGTATTATAGGATTCGTATATCGTGGTTATTTTACAATTTGTAAAAATTTTAATGTATCATAGTTCTAAATCATCTTTCAGAATATCAGAACATTTGTTGTTTTCAAAATTACAATGAGCTCCTGCTTCCTGTGTAATTTGGTATGAAACCTGAACGTACTTTTCTTAACATTGATATTATGAATTAAATTCAATAATATCATAATTATATCAGACCTGTTGAACAAAGCAACACACTAGAATGAGTTAAATTATTACAAGAGAAAGTGAGACATTATTATTTTATTTTATTTTTTATTTTTAGATCAGCTTTAATATTTCAGATAGATTGTAACTTCCATCAATCCCCCATTATTATTATTATTAGTTCCACTACATGGAGAAAAGGTGAAAAATATCAGTCCTGACTACTTGTTGATGTGATTGCATTAAATCTCCTGACCGTTTGGACGTGTCTGTTAGTAAATATTTTATTTCTAAGAGATAATGAATAAAATAGAACAATTGACATTCTAGAATTAGTTGTCACTGTGTTCACCACAACCAACATGTTGGATCTCTGTTTAGGGGTCAGTGGTCTAAAATGAGTCTCTCTGGGGAAAGAGAGGAGGGGGGCCCTGCCTCTAAAATGAGTCTCTCTGGGGAGAGAGAGGAGGGGGTCCCTGCCTCTAAAATGAGTCTCTCTGGGGAGAGAGAGGAGGGGGTCCCTGCCTCTAAAATGAGTCTCTCTGGGGGACATGACACCAAAGCTAAGAGGTGAGATGACAATTTTTGTATCCTGTATATTTGACTGTGATGTGTGGATGTCTCACCAGCACATACACACACACACACACACACACACACACACACACACACACACACACACACACACACACACACACACACACACACACACACACACACACACACACACAGACAGACACACACACACACACACACACACACACACACATCTTTTCCAGCATACACACACACATCTATAGAAGTTTTGCATGACACAATCATTTATCCTACTCTTAGTTATTGTCTAATATGTTGTCATGCAGAACCTTATTGTTGTTACTAATTCTGATCGTTGTTACAAGTGGAATTTTGACAATACTACCGTCAAATCAACACACTCTTCACTCCTGTTTTAAACAAGAAGGGTTCTATCACTTGCTTAATATATGGAACCACTAAAAGTTCTATATAGAGTCCCTTTTATAGGGTTCTTTAATCAGAACTCTAGAGGTTCTTCTTCCCTGAACCAAAATGGTTCCATATAGAACCCTGCATGGTGCCATTTATGAATTATGGCTACTACTATTAAATAGGAATATTTTTTGCTAAGAATATAATTTATAGGACAATAGGAATGGTTGAAAAATCCCAATATTCATTTAAAATGATCCTTAGAAATAGCAGTGCTGGGAATATGGAAAGCCATAGTCAGTCAATCAACAATAGAATAATACTCTTATGAAAAATATTGACCTTTAAGTTAGTCTGTGGATACTATACGACTAGAAAGGTTTAAAATGCATGTATGACATCACATTGCAGTTGAAAAAATATGGCAGGTGGAAATCAAAAGAGGATGTTCTACAGAGATAGGTGGGTGGGGCTGAGAGTAGCAGAGGGGTGGGATTAAAAAATATAATGACCGGTAATAGTCATTACTGTAAATACTATAGATGTCTGAGTACTATCTATCCAAAATGTAATGTGTATAATTTATTATTATTATTATTATTATTATTATTATTATTATTATTATTATTATTATTATTATTATTATTATTATATATATAAAAAAGTAATTACTGTGTATAAAAGTATTGTACAGTGGGATAGGCAAGCATTGATATATGTTTCAGTAAGATTGGATTTTTAGCGTTTATAGCAATGGTTATTAATTGTACTGCAGGGATGGAACGTAAGTTGGAGAAAATTGGGGTGGTGGTGGCAGCTGCAGAGAGGTATTTGGGTGTGCGAGAATTGACATCTCTTTGTTTCCCATGACTTTCTAAAATGGTCACTCATTACTTTAGTTAGCTATATATCTCGTATTAGGCCTGTGATGCTTTTGGAAGAGCAATTAAATAGTGACTATAGCAGGTGTTGAACCCCGGGTAAATAATCACTAGTCAGATGCTCCATCCTTGACCCTAGTATACATGCATTATGAAATATCTAATATATCGATTAAACAACCTCGGAATAGATAAGACAAGAGTGCGTCTTCCAGCCCACCAATAAATTACATCATGCAACCCTCGCGGTTAGCAAATGTACCTCAACATGCCCCTCGCTTGTGCTAGAAGGCAGAGTGCTCGCTGCTGGTTGATGAATCTGACAATGAATGTACTAGGAAAATACGTTTTTCTCGACCAGAGGTGACTAAATTAATGTTCAGACTTATTGATAATCGTTATAGTAATGAAGTATAATTTCAAAACATGAGCATAAAAACAGCTAATAATAAACATGAATCATCATTATATTATTTCACAGTAATCTGTTAAATGCTTTTTCAGTCGTTCCTCTTGCGTTAACAGTGTGGAAAGGGACAGTAAAAAGCGTATGCAGGAGTTTTCCTGTGAGGGGGAGTGGTGGTGTATCCAGGGAGGAAACTAAACTAACCTTCTGAAATGTCATTCATGGTCTTAAGCTGCCATCTATTGGAATTATTTAGCAACTGCAGTAGTACTGAATAAAGTATATCCTTACTAAAGTAGTAATTAATTAATTGGTTAATTTTACCACTTACAACCATAAAATAACCATTTATAGCATAACAAACAATGAAACTGACATAAACCAAAAACACCATACATTTAGTTAACTATATATATTTAAAAAATATATATATATTTATTTAGATGGGTGACATTATCGGCCACTGTAGATAAAGAAGAGCTCTCCAGTAGGTGAACCAAAACATTCAAAGACCATTTTCTCAAAATTGAGGTTACAAGTTTATCATCTTTCAAAGCAGAATTACTTTCCCATTATTCCTCAACTGTAGTGTATGATATACCTTTTTCTAGCTGAGTCTCTACTTTTATCCAATGTAAAAAACAATCTCAAATTTTGCTACATAAGTTCGAGCCGGTCGGTCACATTTGACTGTGTAAAACCTAGCAGTACTACTTATTTCTCTGAGAGTGAGGCAGATATATTATTACTGTGTAAAACCTATCAGTACTACTTATTTCTCTAAGAGTGAGGCAGATATATTATTACTGTGTAAAACCTAGCAGTACTACTTATTTCTCTGAGAGTGAGGCAGATATATTATTACTGTGTAAAACCTATCAGTACTACTTATTTCTCTAAGAGTGAGGCAGATATATTATTACTGTGTAAAACCTAGCAGTACTACTTATTTATCTGAGAGTGAGGCAGGTATACATTATTACTGTGTAAAACCTAGCAGTACTACTTATTTCTCTAAGAGTTAGGCAGATATATACTATTACTGTGTAAAACCTAGCAGTACTACTTATTTCTCTAAGAGTGAGGAAGATATATATTATTACTGTGTAAAACCTAGCAGTACTACTTATTTCTCTGAGAGTGAGGCAGATATATTATTACTGTGTAAAACCTAGCAGTACTACTTATTTCTCTTGAGAGTGAGGCAGATATGTAGCATTTTGCAATAAAAACATGATTATTTGTCTTTCTGAAATGAAACCATCAAGTGATAGATTTTAAACAAATACATGTCTGTCATTAATCAACCCCATACCATGATTAGCTACTGAAAAAACACACCAATCTCTTTCATAATTTCTTTAAACAATAAAAGCTAATAGACGAACATTTCTGAATATGGATATATATTGTTTTATAATGAAACTCTAGTTATGTTTCCCCATTTGAGCTCAGAGTAGATGAGAGACGTAATGTTTGTCTCTGTTGTGTTGAAGCCCAATCAAGCAGGAGAGACCAGCCTCCCCTGTACCCAGCTGTGTGTCCATGAAGAGTGACCGGTCTATGGATCATCCTTTAGTGTTTAGAGAGGGAGACTTTTCTAGTGAACAAAGGTAAGAAGAACTCATGGGTCATGGTCAGTGAGTTAAACAACACTGTCTCTAGTCATTTCTCCTCTCCCATTTTCCCATTTCTTTTTGTTGTTTTCATAATCCATAGGCTAATCCTTTTTTCCATTTTAATAGTCCTGAAACAATATTAAACTAACACAACATTCCCTCCCTGTGTGTGTGTGTGTGTTTGTGTGTGTGTGTGTGTCAGTGAGTGTGTGTGCACTCCCTGGATGAGAAGATGAAATCTCTATCCTGATTGCCTAGTCACTTTTACCCCTACCTACATGTACATATTACCTCAACTACCTGGTACCCCTGCACGTTGACTAAGTACTGGTACTCCTTGTATATAGTCTAGTTATTACCTCAACTTCCTGGTACCCTGCACATTGACTCAGTACTGGTACTCCTTGTATATAGTCTAGTTATTACCTCAACTACCTGGTACCCCTGCACATTGACTCAGTACTGGTACTCCTTGTATATAGTCTAGTTATTACCTCAACTTCCTGGTACCCTGCACATTGACTCAGTACTGGTACTCCTTGTATATAGTCTAGTTATTACCTCAACTACCTGGTACCCCTGCACATTGACTCAGTACTGGTACTCCTTGTATATAGTCTAGTTATTACCTCAACTACCTGGTACCCTGCACATTGACTCAGTACTGGTACTCCTTATATATAGTCTAGTTACTACCTCAACTACCTGGTACCCTGCACATTGACTCAGTACTGGTACTCCTTGTATATAGTCTAGTTATTACCTCAACTACCTGGTACCCTGCACATTGACTCAGTACTGGTACTCCTTATATATAGTCTAGTTATTACCTCAACTACCTGGTACCCTGCACGTCGACTCAGTACTGGTACTCCTTGTATATAGTCTCATTATTGTTATTTTATTATGTTACTATTTCCTTTTTGTATTTAGCAAATTTTTTTGACTTTTTAACTCTGCATTGTTGGGAAAGGGCTCGTAAGTAAGCATTTCACAGTAAAGTGTACCACTGTTGTACTTGGCGCATGTGAGAAAAACAATTTGATTTGATTTGAAGCTCATGCGCAGAAATACGTCATTGGGTCTAATGGTCGTCTTGTGTTGAACTGCACATGTGCAGGCCGTCAAATCAAAGGCACTCCTTGCATATAAAGTTGTTTTTGACTAACATTCAAATGTGTCAGTTTGTTAAACTACTTAAGACAGAACATTTTCAAAATTAACAACTAAGGAAGTCATTTTTACCTCTCATTGACTTCTCAAACCCCAAACCCTGGCCTGGTCTGCTTCATATGAATTCCCTGAATACATTTTTTACATTAGCTGTTGTCACAAAGTGCTTATATAAAAACCCAGTCTAAAACCACAAAGAGCACGCAATGCAGATGTAGAAGCACGGTGGCTAGGACAAACTCCCTAGAAAGGCAGGAACCTAGGAAGAAACATAGAGAGGAACCAGGCTCTGAGGGGTGGCCAGTCCTCTTCTGGCTGTGCTGGGAGGAGATTATAAGAGGATATGGCCATTAAGGCCAGATAGTTTTTCAAGATTTTAAAATATTAATAGCTGACTAGCAAGCAGGGTCAAATAATAATCACTGTGATTATAGAGGGTGCAACACGTCAGCACCTCAGGAGTAAATGTCAGTTGGCTTTTCATAGCCGAGCATTCAGAGGTTGAGACAGCAGGCGTGGTAGAGAGAGAGAAGGAGAGGGAGAGAGAGATAGGGGGTGAAAGAGAAGGTTCGGGACAAGGTCGCATGTCCGTTGAACAGGTCAGAGTTCCATATCCGCAGGCAGACCAGTAGAAACTGGATCAGCAGCATGACAAGGTTTCACGTCCGGTGGAGCATGTATCGATACTGATAGGATCGAAAGAAAGGGAGCACTGCTCTCGGATCAGTTTTCTCCATTAAAATCTTTCCTTAACATTGTAATTATTTCACAATGCTGACCATGGATCAGGTTCTAGAAATATATTACTACCTACGGCTGCAAATATTGAGGTAGTTTATTATAATGCTTACACAATAAAAATGCACTAAATCACAGATTTGGCACATCATTGGGCACATGTTAGGCTACACATCATGAAATATATTGAGACAAATTACAGACAGTAGTCTACAAGTAGCAAAATAGAACTAAATATAGATATATATAACATCTCATTTACCAACATTTCTGAAAATGGATATACAGTAATCCCTCGTTTATCGCGGGGGTTACGTTCCGAAAATGACCCGCGATAAGTGAAATCCGCGAAATAGAAAACTTTTTTTTTTTACAATTAGCAACTATTACATGTATACAAATACAGTGACTCACGTGTAGGCCGTTTCACTGCTCTTCAGACTGGGCCGCTGCATCCTGACTGCGCTCTGCAGTGTTCTCTTCTTCTGAAGCCCGCGGTGCAGGTGTGTTTGTTCGGGAGAAGAACATAGTGATAGGCAGCTGTTGTCGCTCTTTTTTCTTCTTTGCAAAAAGATCCTTGTACACCGACATGCCACCATCGATTACGTTGGAGAACTGTAATGAACGGCTCATCAAAGGGTCCCATTCCTCAGCTACTCGCTTAAGTTCAGTGGCCATTCGCACCATGGTTGCTAAGCGACCAAGCGTTAGTCCTTCCTCCTCATCTCTCGTGTCCTCTTCTCCCTCTTCTCTTTCATCGTCGCTTTGTGGCTTTGTCATTTACCTTCCCTTAGCATGTCCAGAAGTTTAACTTTATCTGAGATAGGTAGCATCTTCCGCCGTTTGGGCCCATCCGCAGGTGCTTTTGTCGGTCCAGGCCGTTTCGTCGACATTATGGGTTTAGGAGATGTTCGAAATTACAAGATAATTTGGCCAACTTAATGTAAATTTGCCAAGCTGTTTTATGTACGTACACATAACTGCACGAGACGACAAAATGATAGCACAATTCGTAGCATGTTTTGATACAAGAAGCGGGAGTGAGTTTTTAGCTAATCAGAATGCAGAGCACAATGCACCCCAAAAAAAAAATGCATTATGAAAATCCGCGAAATAGCGAATCCGCGATAAGTGAACCGCGAAGTGGCGAGGGATCACTGTATAGCGTTTTGGAATGAAACTCTTGTTTCCCCATCTGAGCTCAGAGTAGATGAGAGACATAATGTTTGTCTCTGTTGTGTTGAAGTCCAATCAAGCAGGAGAGACCAGCCTCCCCTGTACCCAGCTGTGTGTCCATGAAGAGTGACCGGTCTATGGATCATCCTTTAGTGTTTAGAGAGGGAGACTTTTCTGCTGAACAAAGGTAAGAAGAACTCATGGGTCATGGTCAGTGAGTTAAACAACACTGTCTCTAGTCATTTCTCCTCTCCCATTTTCACATTAATTTTTGTTGTTTTCATAATCCATAGGCTAATCCTTTTTTCCGTTTTCATAGTCCTGAAACAATATTACGTTAACACAACATTCCCTGTGTGTGTGTGTCTGTGCACTCCCTGGATGAGGAGATGTAATCTGATGTTTTGTCCACAGAAACCAACAGGAGAGATCAGAGTCAGAGATTCTCAGTGGTCAGTCTTCCCAGAGTCATCAAACAGACCTGGCCTCCATATTCAGTGTATGTGGTCCTGTTATGTGCATTTGTTTACCTCAAGTAAACAAGTTGATCTGTCAATCATTCATTTATGTGTTAATGAGAAAGCATTTAGTCTCTTGCTTAACTAATTTACTTGATTTATTTCAGTTGCTTGAAGAGAATATTATGACATTTGTGAAGAACGAGCTGAAGATATTCAAGAGGATTCTTAGTCCAGAACTCCCAGAAGGCTTTGAGAGTCAGAAGCAGGATAAGGAAGTGGTGGACGCTGAAGATGAGAAGCAGGAGAGCAGTGCCAGAGAGGGGGCTCTGAAGATCACACTGCACGTCCTGAGGAAAATGAACCAGAAGGAGTTTGCTGACAAACTGGAGAAAAGTAAGAGCTGTCTGCCTCATGTTGAATGCTGTTTTAGAACATTTAAAAGCTGCAGCTAAAGTACAGCTAAAGTAGCTGTGTAACTCAGTGATATTGTAGCAGCCTTAACACAATACCTAGTGACCTCATCAAGTAGCAGCAGAATGTGTTGTGTTGTTAAATTTAGACAGAGAGAGAGAGAGAGAGAGAGATAATACCAATAATAATATAATCAGTCACACCAGTCTGTAATGCATTATGAAAACATTTACACATTTATACAGACAGTTAAGCGAAGAAATAATTATAATTTAAAATGTTATAACAGTCCTAGAATACTGTAGGCATTAAAACAGACGTAATATTAATATCCTCTGTGTTATTTTTTCATTCAGATGAGCTTGCTGTGATTTGCCAACGTGAACTCAAATCTAATCTAAAGAAGAAGTTTCAATGTGTATTTGAGGGGATCGCTAAACAAGGAAACCCAACACTTCTCAATAAGATCTACACAGAGCTCTACATCACAGAGGGTGGAACAGGAGAGGTCAATAATGAACATGAGCTGAGACAGATTGAGACAACAACCAGGAAACAAGCAAGACCAGAGTCTGCAATTAAATGTAACGACATCTTCAAACCCTTAACTGGACAAGACAAACGTATCAGAACTGTGCTGACAAAGGGAGTCGCTGGCATTGGAAAAACAGTCTCTGTGCAGAAGTTCATTCTGGACTGGGCTGAAGGAAAAGCAAATCAGGATGTCCAATTTGTATTTTCATTCCCTTTTCGGGAGCTGAATTTGATGAACGGGGATGAACACACTTTCATTGAACTTCTCAATCACTTCTCAGTGGAAACCAAAGAATCAAGAATCTCCAACTACGACAAGAACAAAGTTCTGTTCATCTTTGATGGTCTGGATGAGTGCCGACTGCCCTTAGACTTCCAGAAGAACAAGATTTGTTGTGACGTCACTGAGTCAACCTCAGTGGATGTTCTGCTGACAAATCTCATCAAGGGAAATCTGCTTCCCTCTGCTCTCCTCTGGATAACTACCCGACCTGCAGCAGCCAATAAGATCCCTTCAGTGTGTGTTGACCAGGTGACAGAGGTACGAGGGTTCAATGACCCACAGAAGGAGGAGTACTTCAGGAAGAGATTCAGTGATCAGGACCTGGCCAACAGAATCATCTCACACATAAAGACATCAAGGAGCCTCCACATCATGTGCCACATTCCAGTCTTCTGTTGGATTTCTGCAATAGTCCTTGAACACATGTTGAAACACAAGACAGAAGAGATGCCCAAGACTCTGACTGAGATGTACTCACACCTTGTGGAGTTTCATACCAAACAGAAGAATGAAAAGTATCTTGGGAAAGAAGAGACAGGTCCACACTGGAATAAAGAGAGCATTCTGTCACTTGGAAAACTGGCTTTTCAACAGCTTGTGAATGGCAATCTGATTTTCTATGAAGAAGACCTGAAAGAGGCTGGCATTGATGTCAATGAAGCCTCAGTGTACTCAGGATTGTGCACGCAGATCTTTAAAGAGGAATGTGTGCTGTACCAGGACAAGGTGTACTGCTTCGTGCATCTGAGCATTCAGGAGTTTCTGGCTGCTGTATATGTGTTCCTCTCATTCATCAACAACAATGAGAATCTAATGGCCAAACCGCAAGTTACTGAAGTTACTGTCTACAAGAGTGCTGTGGATAAAGCCTTACAAAGTGAGACCGGAAACCTGGACCTGTTCCTCCGCTTCCTACTGGGCCTCTCACTGGAGTCCAATCAGAAGCACTTACGAGGTCTCCTGACAAAGACAAGAAGCAGCTCACAGAGCCATGAAGAAACAGTCAAGTACATCAAGGAGAAGATCAGGAAGAATCCCTCTCCAGAGAGGTGCATCAATCTGTTCCACTGTCTGAATGAACTGAATGACCATTCTCTAGTGGAGGAGATCCAAAGCTACCTGAGCTCAGGAAGTCTCTCAGAAGAAGAACTGTCACCTGCACAGTGGTCAGCTCTGGTCTTTGTGTTGCTGACTTCAGAAAAGGAGCTGGATGTGTTTGACCTGAAGAAATACTCCAGATCAGAGGAAGGTCTTCTGAGGCTGCTGCCAGTGGTCAAAGCCTCCAGAGCTGCTCTGTGAGTACATAAAATGACATTTAAGTACTAATCATCAGGAAGAAATATTCAGTTTAGAGACATATGTACTATTGAATAACATATTGAATCAATGCATTGATGTTCACATTAGTATAACAATATGACCATTCAATTCTAGGAGAAGGAAGATGAATCTATAAGTTGTTTAAGAGAATAAACCAAATGCATCTGCCATTGTCCTTCTACACTACTGGTGTTAAATTAACAGTTTGTGAAATCATGATGATCTCTTTGCAGGCTGTCAGGCTGTGGAGTCACAGAGGAAGGCTGTGCTTCTCTGGTCTCAGCTCTGAAGTCAAACCCCTCACACCTGAGAGAGCTGGATCTGAGTAACAATGACCTGAAGGATTCAGGAGTGAAGCTGCTCTCTGCTGTCCTGGGGAATCCCCACTGTAAACTGGAGACTCTGAGGTCAGTATTCCTGTAGTTGGTCAACAAGTGATAACTGTTCACCAGATCCACATGTGTTTACCAGGCACACATAGTCCACACCATATGTGTTTGGACAGTGAAGCTTACAGTTTTAAATTTCGTTTTTAGATACAATGTTTCATATTATGCAACAGTACAGAATGTCACCTTTTATTTAGATTTTCATACACATACAGTGAGGGATAAAAGTATTTGATCCCCTGCTGATTTTGTACGTTTGCCCACTGACAAAGACATGATCAGTCTATAATTTTAATGGTAGGTTTATTTGAACAGTGAGAGACAGAATAACAACAAAAAAATCCAGAAAAACGCATGTCAAAAATGTTATAAATTGATTTGCATTTTAATGAGGGAAATAAGTATTTGACCCCTCTGCAAAACATGACTTAGTACTTGGTGGCAAAACCCTTGTTGGCAATCACAGAGGTCAGACGTTTCTTGTAGTTGGCCACCAGGTTTGCACACATCTCAGGAGGGATTTTGTCCCACTCCTCTTTGCAGATCTTCTCCAAGTCATTAAGGTTTCGAGGCTGAAGTTTGGCAACTCGAACCTTCAGCTCCCTCCACAGATTTTCTATGGGATTAAGGTCTGGAGACTGGCTAGGCCATTCCAGGACCTTAATGGGCTTCTTCTTGAGCCACTCCTTTGTTGCCTTGGCCGTGAGTTTTGGGTCATTGTCATGCTGGAATACCCATCCACGACCCATTTTCAATGCCCTGGCTGAGGGAAGGAGGTTCTCACTCAAGATTTGATGGTACATGGCCCCGTCCATCGTCCCTTTGATGTGGTGAAGTTGTCCTGTCCCCTTAGCAGAAAAACACCCCCAAAGCATAATGTTTCCACCTCCATGTTTGACGGTGGGGATGGTGTTCTTGGGGTCATAGGCAGTATTCCTCCTCCTCCAAACACGGCGAGTTGAGTTGATGCCAAAGAGCTCGATTTTGGTCTCATCTGACCACAACACTTTCACCCAGTTCTCCTCTGAATCATTCAGATGTTCATTGGCAAACTTCAGACGGGCATGTATATGTGCTTTCTTGAGCAGGGGGACCTTGCGGGCACTGCAGGATTTCAGTCCTTCACGGCGTAGTGTGTTACCAATTGTTTTCTTGGTGACTATGGTCCCAGCTGCCTTGAGATCATTGACAAGATCCTCCCGTGTAGTTCTGGGCTGATTCCTCACCGTTCTCATGATCATTGCAACTCCACAAGGTGAGATCTTGCATGGAACCCCAGGCCAAGGGAGATTGACAGTTCTTTTGTGTTTCTTCCATTTGCGAATAATCGCACCAACTGTTGTCACCTTCTCACCAAGCTGCTTGGCGATGGTCTTGTAGCCCATTCCAGCCTTGTGTAGGTCTACAATCTTGTCCCTGACATCCTTGGAGAGCTCTTTGGTCTTGGCCATGTTGGAGAGTTTGGAATCTGATTGATTGATTGCTTCTGTGGACAGGTGTCTTTTATACAGGTAACAAACTGAGATTAGGAGAACTCCCTTTAAGAGTGTGCTCCTAATCTCAGCTCGTTACCTGTATAAAAGACACCTGGAAGCCAGAAATCTTTCTGATTGAGAGGGGGTCAAATACTTATTTCCCTCATTAAAATGCAAATCAATTTATAACATTTCTGACATGCGTTTTTCTGGATCTTTTTGTTGTTATTCTGTCTCTCACTGTTCAAATAAACCTACCATTAAAATTATAGACTGATCATGTCTTTGTCAGTGGGCAAACGTACAAAATCAGCGGGGGATCAAATACTTTTTTCCCTCACTGTATATTTTACTGTTTAGAAATGAAAGTACTTTATTATGTAGTTCTCCCATTTGAAAAAGTCATAATTATTTAGACAAATTAATTTAGTCAAAAGTTTAGTATTTGGTCCCGTATTCCTTACCTGCAGTGATTACATCAAGCTTGTGATTCTACAAACTTGTTGAATGCATTTGCAGTTTGTCTTGGTTGTGTTTTTGATGATGTTTTCCCCAATAGAAACTGAATGGTGAATAATGTCCTGTCTTTTTGGAGTCACTTCACTTGTATTGTCAGTAAGAATAGAAGATGTTTCTGAACACTTCTACATTCATGTGGATGCTACCATGATTATGAATAATCATGAATGAATCGTGAATGATGATGAATGAGAAAGTTACAGAGGAACAAGGATCATACCCCCTCTGTTATTGGTAATGGTGAGAGGTTAGCATGTTTTGTTGTAGCCTCTGTAACTTCCTCACTCATTATTATTCATGATTCATTCATGATTTTTCTTAATCATGTCATCATCAGGATTAATTTAGTAATGTTTAGAAACATGTTATCTACTCACTTAGACAGAAAATTACTCCAGTCATCATCCACCATTCAGTTACTGTTGGGCAAAACATAACCCAAAACACAACCAAAACAAACTGCAAATGCAACCAACGAGTTTGGGACCAAATACTAAACTTTTGACTACTTTAATACACTATGAGTGAATTTATCAAAATACTTATGACTTCTTCAAAAGTGGGGGACTAGATACATAAAGTGCTTTTATTTCTAAACGGTGAAACAGATATGTATTCAAATACCCTCAAATAAAAGGTGACATTATATACTGTCACCTCATATGAAACATTTGATCTCAAATCCAAAATGCTGGAGTATAGAGCCACATTTAAAATGTTAGCTTCACTGTCAAAATAGATATGGTGTGGACTGTATACTCAATATAATCTACCGGTAAATCTGATACCTCACTGTCTGTCTTTTGACTGATACTTGTATTGTATTAGGATTATGTCTTTGTTAATGTTTTTCATGTAGAAATGAAAAGATGTTTATGTTAGTTCAAAAGTAGCCATTTGTAGGGTGACGCCCCAGGGGAGACAGGTGATTGGACAGCAGAGGGAGCAACCCATATTTTTGCATTTTTTATAAGTATATGCTGGAGGAAGACGGGGTTAGAAACAGACAGATTATTTTGGGACACTGTTTCTCCAGACACTGCAGGTCTGTAAACTTATGCTGAAAACGTGTGATATGAATAAAACTTGTGATCAAAGTTCAGTATAAGCGGACTCCTTTGTTTGACAGCAATAATTGCCAGCATCGACGCGATACACGATATACTGCTTTATAAACTGCTCTGGTCAGTCAACTCAAATATTCGTACTATACATGTTTCTCTCTACAAGCAATATTATGATCATTTCTAATAATGATACATTCATTTATGAATAGATATGGCAGGTTTCAGGACACTGATATAACTGAATATGGTGTAAAAATATACTGCCACAATTTTCACCACCAAAGAATAGCAGTGTGGTTTTAATATGATTTGACTCTTTGTCAGGCTGCCAGGCTGTCTAGTCACAGAGGAAGGCTGTGCTTCTCTGGTCTCAGCTCTGAAGTCAAACCCCTCACACCTGAGAGAGCTGGATCTGAGTAACAATGACCTGAAGGATTCAGGAGTGAAGCTGCTCTCTGCTGGACTGGGGAATCCCCACTGTAAACTGGAGACTCTGAGGTCAGTATTCCTGTAGTTGGTCAACAAGTGATAACTGTTCACCAGATCCACATGTGTTTACCAGGCACACATAGTCCACACCATATGTGTTTGGACAGTGAAGCTTACAGTTTTACATTTGGTGCTATGCTCCAGCATTTTGGATTTCAGATAAAATGTTTCATATTAGGCAACAGTACAGAATGTCACCTTTTATTTGATGTTAATGGTGAGAGGTTAGCATGTTTTGTTGTAGCCTCTGTAACTTTCTCACTCATAATTATTCATGATTCATTCATGATTTTTCTCAATCATGGCAGTCACAGGCTTGATTTAGTCATTGTATTCAAATAATATGGGACCAAATTCTAAACTTTTGACTACTTTAATATACTATAAGTTAATTGGTCAGAATACTTAACTTCTTGAAAAAGGGGGACTAGATACATAAAGGGCTTTTATTTTTCTAAATGGTGAAACAGATATGTATAAAAATTCCCTCAAATTAAAGGTGACATTATATACTGTCACCTCATATAAAACATTTGATCTCAAATCCAAAATGCTGGAGTATAGAGCCACATTTAAAATGTTAGCTTTACTGTGAAAATAGATATGGTGTCGACTGTATACTCAATACAATCTAAATCTGATACCTCACTGTCTGTCTTTTGAATGATACTGCTTTTTAAACTGCTCTGGTCAGTCTACTCAAATATTCGTACTATACATGTTTCTCTCTACAATCAATATATGATCATTTCTAATAATGAAACATTAATTAATTTATGAATAGATATGGCAGGTTTCAGGACACTGATATATCTGAATATGTTGAAAAAATATATTGCCACTATTTTCACCACCAAAGAATAGCAGTGTGGTTTTAATATGATTTGACTCTTTGCAGGCTGTCAGGCTGTCTAGTCACAGAGGAAGGCTGTGCTTCTCTGGTCTCAGCTCTGAAGTCAAACCCCTCACACCTGAGAGAGCTGGATCTGAGTAACAATGACCTGAAGGATTCAGGAGTGAAGCTGCTCTCTGCTGGACTGGGGAATCCCCACTGTAAACTGGAGACTCTGAGGTCAGTATACCTGTAGTTGGTCAACAAGTGATAACTGTTCACCAGATCCACATGTGTTTGCCAGGCACACATAGTCCACACCATATGTGTTTGGACAGTGAAGCTTACAGTTTTAAATTTGGTGCTATGCTCCAGCATTTTGGATTTGAGATAGAATGTTTCATATTAGGCGACAGTACAGAATGTCACCTTTTATTTTAGGTTTTTCATACATACAGTGGGGAAAAAAAGTATTTAGTCAGCCACCAATTGTGCAAGTTCTCCCACTTAAAAAGATGAGAGAGGCCTGTCATTTTCATCATAGGTACACGTCAACTATGACAGACAAATTGAGAAATTTTTTTCTCAGAAAATCACATTGTAGGATTTTTAATGAATTTATTTGCAAATTATGGTGGAAAATAAGTATTTGGTCACCTACAAACAAGCAAGATTTCTGTCTCTCACAGACCTGTAACTTCTTCTTTAAGAGGCTCCTCTGTCCTCCACTCGTTACCTGTATTAATGGCACCTGTTTGAACTTGTTATCAGTATAAAAGACACCTGTCCACAACCTCAAACAGTCACACTCCAAACTCCACTATGGCCAAGACCAAAGAGCTGTCAAAGGACACCAGAAACAAAATTGTAGACCTGCACCAGGCTGGGAAGACTGAATCTGCAATAGGTAAGCAGCTTGGTTTGAAGAAATCAACTGTGGGAGCAATTATTAGGAAATGGAAGACATACAAGACCACTGATAATCTCCCTTGATCTGGGGCTCCACGCAAGATCTCACCCTGTGGGGTCAAAATGATCACAAGAACGGTGAGCAAAAATCCCAGAACCACACGGGGGGACCTAGTGAATGACCTGCAGAGAGCTGGGACCAACGTTACAAAGCCTACCATCAGTAACACACTACGCCGCCAGGGACTCAAATCCTGCAGTGAAAGACGTGTCCCCCTGCTTAAACCAGTACATGTCCAGGCCCGTCTGAAGTTTGCTAGAGTGCATTTGGATGATCCAGAAGAGGATTGGGAGAATGTCATATGGTCAGATGAAACCAAAATAGAACTTTTTGGTAAAAACTCAACTCGTCATGTTTGGAGGACAAAGAATGCTGAGTTGCATCCAAAGAACACCATACCTACTGTGAAGCATGGGGGTGGAAACATCATGCTTTGGGGCTGTTTTTCTGCAAAGGGACCAGGACAACTGATCCGTGTAAAGGAAAGAATGAATGGGGCCATGTATCGTGAGATTTTTAGTGAAAACCTCCTTCCATCAGCAAGGGCATTGAAGATGAAACGTGGCTGGGTCTTTCAGCATGACAATGATCCCAAACACACCGCCACGGCAACGAAGGAGTGGCTTCGTAAGAAGCATTTCAAGGTCCTGGAGTGGCCTAGCCAGTCTCCAGATCTCAACCCCATAGAAAATCTTTGGAGGGAGTTGAAAGTCTGTGTTGCCCAGCGACAGCCCTAAAACATCACTGCTCTAGAGGAGATCTGCATGGAGGAATGGGCCAAAATACCAGCAACAGTGTGTGAAAACCTTGTGAAGACTTACAGAAAACGTTTGACCTGTGTCATTGCCAACAAAGGGTATATAACAAAGTATTGAGAAACTTATTATTGACCAAATACTTATTTTCCACCATAATTTGCAAATAAATTCATTAAAAATCCTACAATGTGATTTTCTGGATTTTTTTTCCTCATTTTGTCTGTCATAGTTGACGTGTACCTATGATGAAAATTACAGGCCTCTCTCATCTTTTTAAGTGGGAGAACTTGCACAATTGGTGACTGACTAAATACTTGTTTTCCCCACTGTATCTGTTTTACTGTTTAGAAATGAAAGCATTTTATGTGTCTAGTTCTCCCATTTGAAGAAGTCGTAATTATTTGGACAAATTCATTTAGTCAAAAGTTTAGTATTTGGTCCCATATTCCTTACCTGCAGTGATTACATCAAGCTTGTGATTCTACAAAGTTGTTGAATACATTTGCAGTTTGTCTTGGTTGTGTTTTAGATTATGTTTTTCCTAATAGAAACTGAATGGTGAATAATGTCCTGTCATTTTGGAGTCACTTCACTTGTATTGTCAGTAAGAATAGAAGATGTTTCTGAACACTTCTACATTCATGTGGATGCTACCATGATTATGAATAATCATGAATGAATCGTGAATGATGATGAATGAGAAAGTTACAGAGGAACAAGGATAATTCCCCCTCTGTTATTGGTAATGGTGAGAGGTTAGCATGTTTTGTTGTAGCCTCTGTAACTTTCTCACTCATTATTATTCATGATTCATTCATGATCTTTCTTAATCATGGCATCATCAGGATTCATTTAGTAGTGTTTAGAAACATGTTATCTACTCACTTAGACAGAAAATTACTCCAGTTATCATCAACCATTTTAATATTGGGCAAAACATAACCCAAAACAAACTGCAAATGCAACCAACGAGTTTGGGACCAAATACTCAACTTTTGACTACTTTAATACACTATAAGTGAATTGGTCAGAATACTTATGACTTCTTCAAAAGGGGGGACTAGATACATAAAGTGCTTTCATTTCTAAATGTTGAAACAGATATGTATTAAAATACCCTCAAATAAAAGGTGATATTATATACTGTCACCTCAAATGAAACATTTGATCTCAATACCAAAATGCTGGAGTATAGAGCCACATTTAAAATGTTAGCTTCACTGTCAAACTAGATATGGTGTGGACTGTATACTCAATACAATCTAAATCTGATACCTCACTGTCTGTCTTTTGACTGATACTGCTTTTTAAACTGCTCTGGTCAGTCTACTCAAATATTTGTCATATGCATTTTTCTATCTACAAGTAATACTTTGATAATTTATCATTTCTAATAATGATACATTCATTTATGAATAGATATGGCAGGTTTCAGGACACTGATATATCTGAAAATGTTGAAAAAATATACTGCCACTATTTTCACCACCAAAGAATAGCAGTGTGATTTTAATATGATTTGACTCTTTGCAGGCTGTCAGGCTGTCTAGTCACAGAGGAAGGCTGTGCTTCTCTGGTCTCAGCTCTGAAGTCAAACCCCTCACACCTGAGAGAGCTGGACCTGAGCTACAATCACCCAGGAGACTCAGGAGTCAGACTGCTCTCTGCTGGACTGGAGGATCCACACTGCAGATTGGAGAAACTCAAGTATGTAGAGGGTTTACGTCAATGTTCATATCAGACATGTTGGAGTTATCAGGCTAGTTAAGACAAACATTCTGACCACCACTTGGACTAAGTTATATGAAGACTGTGTGTGTGTGTGTGTGTGTGTGTGTGTGTGTGTGTGTGTGTGTGTGTGTGTGTGTGTGTGTGTGTGTGTGTGTGTGAGAGTTCAGGTGTATCCCTCAATGACTGTCTGTTCTTCTGCTTACCGCTACAGTGTGGAACATGGTGGAGAGAACACAATGAAACCTGGACTTAGAAAATGTGAGTGTTGACTGCTTTGAAGAATATGACTAAGAATAAGTCTTAATTCAAGTGAAGTCAAAGTCAAAGACCACCATCATTACTTACTTGGTCATATTAAATATCAGCTGTAGTTCTACAGAAGCACAAATCAGGGACACCAAAGTTTACAAAGAGTTGCTTTGACAATGTGTGTGTCTGTGTGTGTGTGTGTGTGTGTCCAGTGTGTGTGTGTGTGTTCAGGATGTGTTCGTGTTACTTTTGTGTGTTCATGAATGAAGGTGTGTGTGTGTTCAGGGTGTGTGTGTCCAGGGTGTTCGTGTGTGTGTGTTCAGGATGTGTGTGTGTTTGTGTGTGTGTGTTCAGGATGTGTGTGTTTGTGTGTGTGTGTGTGTTCAGGATGTGTGTGTGTGTTCAGGATGTGTGTGTGTTTGTGTGTGTGTGTTCAGGATGTGTGTGTTTGTGTGTGTGTGTGAGTGTTCAGGATGTGTGTGTGTTTGTGTGTTTGTGTTCAGGATGTGTGTGTTTGTGTGTGTGTGTGTGTGTGTGTGTTCAGGCTGTGTGTGTGTGTGTGTGTGTGTGTGTGTGTGTGTGTGTGTGTGTGTGTGTGTGTGTGTGTGTGTGTGTGTGTGTGTGTGTGTGTGTGTGTGTGTTCAGGATGTGTGTATGTTAGTGTGTGTGTGTTCAGGATGTGTGTTTTTGTGTGTGTGTGTTCAGTGTGTGTGTGTGTGTGTTCAGGCTGTGTGTGTGTGTGTGTGTTCAGGATGATGATGATTTCTAATATTGTGTCTGGTTTCATCCATCAGATGTCTGTGATCTCACACTGGACCCAAACACAGTAAACAGACTCCTCTCTCTGTCTGAGGAGAACAGAAATGTGACATGGAGGGAAGAGGAGCAGCCGTATCCTGATCACCCAGAGAGATTTGAGGTCTGTAGACAGGTGCTGTGTAGAGAGGGTCTGACTGGGCGCTGTTACTGGGAGGTAGAGTGGAGTGGGAGTTGGGTTGGTATAGGAGTGACATATAAAGGAATCAGCAGGAGAGGATGGGGTAGTGACTGTGTGATTGGATACAATGACAAGTCCTGGAGTCTGTACTGCTCTGACAACAGTTACTCTGCCTGTCACAATAATAAGTCCACTACCATAGACGTCCCCTCCTCCAGCCCCCACAGAGTAGGAGTGTATCTGGACTGGCCAGCCGGCACTCTGTCCTTCTACAGAGTCTCCTCTGACACACTGACCCACCTGAACACATTCCACTCCACATTCACTGAGCCCCTCTATCCAGGGTTTAGGGTTCATGTTGACTCCTCAGTGTCCCTGTAAATAATAACCATGGTAACAGTGACACACACACACACTGGACACACACTGAACACACACACACACTGAACACACACACTGGACACAAACACAGTGGACACACACACACAGTGGACACACACAAACACACACACACACACACACACACACACACACTGGACACACACAAACACACACACACACACACACACTGGACAAATACACACACTGGACACACACACACACACACAAACACACACTGTACACACACACACTGGACACACACACTGGACACACACACACACTGGACACACACTGAACACACACACACACTGAACACACACACTGGACACAAACACAGTGGACACACACACACAGTGGACACACACAAACACACACACACACACACACACACACACACACACACACACACACACACACACACACTGGACACACACAAACACACACACACACACACACACACACACACACACACTGGACAAATACACACACCGGACACACACACACACACACACACACTGTACACTGTACACACACACACTGGACACACACACTGGACACACACACACACACACCGGACACACACACACACTGGACAAACACACACTGGACACACACACACTGGACACACACACACACTGGACACACTCACACTGGACACACACACACACACTAGACACACACACACACACAGTACACACACACACACTGAACACACACACACTGGACACACACAAACACACATACACACACACACACTGGACACACACACAAACACACACACAGGACAAACACACACACACTGGACACACACACACTGGACACACTCACACTGGACACACACACACACACTGGACACACACACACACACACAAACACACTGGACACACACACGCAGGACAAACACACACACAAACCGGACACACACACACATACACTGAACACACACACACACACACACACACACACACACAAACACACTGCACACACACACTGGACACACACACACTGAACACACACACACACAAACACACACACACACTGGACACACACACACACACACACACACACTGAACACACACACTGGACACAAACACACTGGACACACACACACAGTGGACACACACAAAGACACACACACATACACACACACTGGACAAACACACACACTGGACACACACACACACACACACACACACACTAGACACACACACACACACACACTGTACACACACTGGACACACACACACACACACCGGACAAACACACACTGGACACACACACACTGGACACACACACACACTGGACACACTCACACTGGACACACACACACACACACACACAATGTACACACACACACTGAACACACACACACTGGACACACACACTGGACATACACAAACACACTTACACACACACACACATTGGACACACACAAACACACACACTGGACAAACACACACACACACTGGACACACACACACTGGACAGACTCACACTGGACACACACACACACACACTGGACACACAAACACTGGACACACACACACACACTGGACACACACACACACACACACACACACACACACACACACTGGACACACACACGCAGGACAAACAAACACACACACACCGGACACACACACACACACATATACTGGACACACACACACACACACAAACACAAACACACTGAACACACACACACACACACACACACACACACACACACTAGACACACACACTGCACACACACACTGGACACACACACACACACTGGACACACACACACACTGAACACACACACACACACACACACACACTGAACATACATACACACACTAGACACACACACACACTGAACACACACACACACACACACTGGACACACACACACACACTGAACACACATACACACACTAGACACACACACACACTGAACACACACACACTGAACACACACACACTGGAAACACACACACTGGATACACAGTGGACACACACTGGACACACACACACACACACACACACACTGGACATACACACACACACTGGACACACACACACACACACACACACACACACTGGACACACACACACATGCTGGACACACACACACACAGGACACATTTCCATGTGTTGTATTTTGATGAAAGGAAATCCCATATAGCCTACTGGACAGGGCTTTGCTATGGCATCTTCTGTTTGGGTGTCTCAGGTCAGGTCTGAGCCATGATCAGAATGTGTCTCTGTGTCTATTTCCAGCCCTGCCATTTCTACCTGTCCTGATCTAGTGTTTCACCCCTGACCTCCTCACACCGTCTCACTGTCCATGTCTGCTTTTAGCTCCCACCTCTACTTCACTGTGTTATAATGGACCTTATGCTTGTTATGTCACCTCTGGAACCAGTTATCAAACATACTGACCTTTCTGACCCTATCCCATGGCCCTACTTTTTTACAACTGAACATTTAAATTCCTCTATGAGTTTTGTTTCGTGTCCATTTACTTATTTATGTATTTTTTGTATTTTGGGGTTGTGCTGCAGAGCATCATGGGGGTTTGTATGTGTTGAGATGATCACGTTCCAGATAAATGGTTGAACTGATTCCTGTCTCCCGTCTCATCATTATTGAATTGTTGTACAGACGTGGTTATGAAACCCACGAGACATAACAAAAGATTGGTGATGAGTAAGTCTGAATCTACAGGAACTATTCTGTCTGGGAGAAGTGGGTTTTTACAACTGTTTAAAACTGTTATTTTCTGTGGTACAGTCTAGGCTAATGTTAGCACAGTGTATTGCTAGCAGAGGCAAGTGCATAGTCGAGCTAGCTAAGAAAGAGCGTTAACCAGTGGTGTAAAGTACTTAAGTAAAAATACTTTAAAGTACTACTTAAGTAGTTTTTTGGGGTATATGTACTTTACTATTTATATTTTTGACTACTTTTACTTTTACTTCACTACATTCCTAAAGAAAATAATATACCTTTAACTCCATACATTTTCCCTGACACCCAAATGTACTCGTTACATTTTGAATGCTTAGCAGGACAGAAAATGGTCCAATTCAAGCACTTATCAAGAGAACATCCCTACTGCCTCTGATCTGGCAGACTCACTAAACACAAATGCTTTGTTTGTAAATTGTGTTGGAGTTTGCCTCTGGCTGAATGTACATTTTGAAAACAAGAAAATCGTCTGGTTTGCTTTATGTAAGGTATTTGAAATGATTTGTACATGTATTTTACCTTTGATACTTAAGTATATTTTAGCAATTACATTTCCTTTTAATACTTAAGTATATTTTAGCAATTACATTTCCTTTTAATACTTAAGTATATTTAAAACTAAATACTTTTAGACTTTTACTCAAGTAGTATTTTACTGGGTGACTTTCACTTTTAGTTGAGTCATTTTCTGTGAAGGTATCTTTACTTTTACTCAAGTATGACAATTGGTTACTTTTTCCACCACTGGAGTTAACATCGTCATGGACGGCAGAAAAGGACTCGAGACGGACATCGGAGCGGGAAAACAACGTGATTAAAAAATAGGAATATACAGTGATTAAAGGAAAGGACATTTATTCAACTGTGAAGACAAACCTTTTAATTAAAACTGCTAAATGAGCGAACTTAGGAGGAAACGTCAGTGAGTGAAGTGAATGAAGATCACGTGACTGAGGAAAATATTGCTTTGGTTGAGGACAATATTGAAGTGAGTGACAATCAGGAGCTTATTGAGAAATGAACAATTATTGGAATTGTTGGAAACATTGGACAGTTTGATGAAAGTATTGAACAGTGGAGCTCATATACAGAACAGTTTGAATATTTTGTTCTTGTAAATGACATGGATGAGGACAACATTGTGCCTACATGTTTTAGTGTAATGGGGCCAAAGACATTTAATTTACTATGCAGCCTGCTACAGCCAGACAGAACAGGTAATAAGACGTATGGGGATATTGTGGAGATACTTAAAGGACATTTTTCACCAGAACCACTAGTTAATGCTGAAAGGTTCAGGTTCCACAGGAGACATCAGGAAGAGGGAGAATCAGTAACAATGTTTGCTGCTGCATTAAAGAAACTACCAGAACACTGAGTTTAATGCTGTTCTAAATGACATCATTAGAGACAGACTAATATGTGGGCTACGGAGTGAAGCTACACAAAAGAGACTGTTGACTGAAAGTCATCTGACCTTGGCAAAGGACATTGGAATCAGTGTGTCCATGGAACTAGCTGCTAAAGAGGCTCACCAGTTGAGTTCATCAGGAACTTAGTGGGTTCATCTAACAATCCTAATCATCAGCTGATACATTTTAATCTCATTCACAGGGTAAACCTTCCACCTAGAAAACATCATTTAATAGAAATCGCAACCGCTCCTCTGTGTGATCTATGTAATCAAGGTGCCTTGGGCTCCTTTAATCATATGTACTGGGAGTGACCAGGGGACATGTTTTGGAAAGAGGTATCCTCATACCTTGTTCCCCTAAACTGTTATTACTGAATGATAATTCACCACTGTCATTACAGCAAAGACGTATAATGTTGTCAGGTTGGACAGCAGCTAAAAAGATGTTGGAACTAAGATGGCAACCACCACACCTCATTGGATCAGCACTTTTATATATATAATTTATTTAGAACTATCCAATGCTAGGATCCATGGGGCTAGCCAAACAACAAATGCAGCTGAAACCATAAAATAACTCCTGTAGTGGGTTTTACCCAACAGATTGACCGTTAATTATCATTTTTGTGCAAATGCGTACCTTGATTTAGTATTTATTTTAATGGAGATCAGGTTGGGTGTGTTGGGGTGGTCCCAGGAGGGGTTGGAGGGTGGGTTGGGGTGGTCCCAGGAGGGGTTGGAGGGTGGGTTGGGGTGGTCCCAGGAGGGGTTGGAGGGTGGGTTGGGGTGGTCCCAGGAGGGGTTGGAGGGTGGGTTAGGGTGGTCCCAGGAGGGGTTGGAGGGTGGGTTGGGGTGGTCCCAGAAGGGGTTGGAGGGTGGGTTGGGGTGGTCCCAGGAGGGGTTGGAGGGTGGGTTGGGGTGGTCCCAGGAGGGGTTGGAGTGGTCCCAGGAGGGGTTGGAGGGTGGGTTGGGGTGGTCCCAGGAGGGGTTGGAGGGTGGGTTGGGGTGGTCCCAGGAGTGGTTGGAGGGTGGGTTGATATATATATCATCAACATATCATATATATATATATATACAGTGCCCTCCACTATTATTGGCACCCCTGTTTAAGATGTGGTCGAGGACTTCCAAAAATTCTCCTTTTTTTTAAACAACATAGAACCCAAATGCAAAAAAATAGAAAAATCCAACCTTTTATTTAAGTACATTACTTTGGTGGTAAAAAAAAAACATTTAGAAAAAGAAAAACTTGAAATCATGTGTCCCACAATTATTGGCACCCCTAACAATTCAGCTGAGATTTTTAATTGATTTTTTTAAAAATATATTTTTCTGTAGTTGCTAAAGTTGGTCAGGGTATCTAGGAACTTTTAATATGTAATTCATGACTTCCTGTTTCCCTGGGGTATAAATATGACGTGACACAGAGGCCTAATTCTCTTACCCATTTGTCAACATGGCAAAGACAAGAGAACACACCATTCAAGTAAGGCAGATTTGTGTCGACCTTCATAAGTCAGGCAATGGCTACAAGAAAATAGCCACTCGCCTTAACTTGCCCGTATCTACAGTCAGAGGAATCATTAAGAAGTTTAAAACAACTGGAACAGTGACAAACAAGGCTGGAAGAGGTCCCAAGTTTATCTTGCCACAACGCACAGTGAGGAGGATGGTAAGAGAAGTAAAAAAAAGTCCTAAGCTCACTGTCACAGAATTGCATCAAAGAGTGGCATCTTGGGGTCACAAAGTCTCCAAAACAACCATCAGACGCTCTCTACATGCCAACAAGCTGTTTGGGAGGCATGCAAGGAAAAAGCCTTTTCTCACTAACACTCACAAACGTAAACGTCTGGAGTTTGCTAAGCGGCACTGGGACTTCAACTGGGATCGTGTGCTTTGGTCAGATGAGACTAAGATTGAGCTTTTTGGCAACAAACACTCTAAGTGGGTCTGGCGTAAAACAAAAGATGAGTATGCCGAAAAGCACCTCATGCCCACCGTGAAGTATGGTGGAGGATCTGTGATGCTGTGGGCCTGTTTCTCTTCCAAAGGCCCTGGGAACCTTGTTAGGGTGCATGGCATTATGAACGCTTTGAACTACCAGGACATTTTAAATAAAAACCTGATGGCCTCTGCCAGAAAGCTGAAGATGGGTCGTCATTGGGTCTTTCAGCAGGATAATGATCCAAAACATGTGGCAAAATCTACACAAAAATGGTTCAGCAGTCACAAACTCAAGGTCCTCCCATGGCCATCTCAGTCCCCAGACCTCAACCCAATCGAAAACCTGTGGGGCGAGCTAAAGAGGAGAGTGCATAAGAGAGTACCCAGGACACTGGATGATCTAAAGATTGTGCAAAGAAGAATGGTCAAAGATCCCTCTCTCTGTGTTCTCCAATCTTGTGAAATGTTATAGGAGGAGATTAAGTGCTGTCTTGTTGGCAAAAGGGGGTTGTACAAAGTATTAACATCAGGGGTGCCAATAATTGTGGGACACATGATTTAAAGTTTTTTTTTTTCTAAATGTGTGATTTTTTTTTTACACCAAAGTAATGTACTTAAATAAAAGGTTGGATTTTTCTCTTTTTTTTGCATTTGGGTTCTATGTTGTTGAAAAAAAAAGGAGAATTTTTGGAAGTCCTCGACCACATCTTAAACAGGGGTGCCAATAATTGTGGAGGGCACTGTATATATATATATATCAACATAAACATAACAGGGTAGGAGCCGGGTGGGCATTCCGCCTCGGAACCTGCTCAGGGCGTGACGACCTCTCACTCTTCGCCTCCCTGTTGCGCCCCTGGTCTGGTCTAGACCTCGGCGCGTTGCTTCCCCTCTCCTTCCTCCCACTATACTCCAAGACCTGTCTGGACCCTGGTGTGGGAGACCCCGAACCTGGAGAGGGGCTGACGTCTGGGTCTGGACTGGAGCCGCTGACCGGAGCTGGACCGGGCACCGGTGGAGCGGACTGCTCAGGCTCCGGACTGGAGCCGCTGACCGGAGCTGGACTGGACCCCGGTGAAGCGGATTGCTCAGGCTCCGGACTGGAGCCGCTGACCGGAGCTGGACTAGGCACCGGTGGAGCGGACTGCTCAGGCTCCGGACTGGAGCCGCTGACCGGAGCTGGACTAGGCACCGGTGGAGCGGACTACTCTGGCTCCGGAGTGGAGCTGCTGACCGGATCTGGACTGGACTCCGGTGGAGCGGACTGCTCTGGCTCCGGAGTAGAGCCGCTGACCGGAGCTGGACTGGACCCCGGTGAAGCGGATTGCTCTGGCTCCGGAGTGGAGCAGCTGACCGGAGCTGAACTGGACCCCGGTGAAGCGGATTGCTCTGGCTCCGGAGTGGAGCAGCTGACCGGTGGAACATAAACGGGCCGTGCCGGACTGGACACACGCACCACTGGCTTGGTGCGAGGAGCAGGAACAGGCCGCACCCGGCTGGCGACGCGCACCACTGGCTTGGTGCGGGGAGCAGGCACGGACCGTACCGGACTGGTGACGCGCACCACTGGCCTGGTGCGGGGAGCAGTAACAGGCCGGGCCGGCGACGCGCGCCACTGGCTTGGTGCGAGGGGTAGGAACATGCCGGGCCGGGCTGGCGACGCGCACCACTTGCTTGGTGCGAGGGGCAGGAACAGGCCGGGCCGGCCCGGACTGGCGACACGCACCACTGGCTTGGTGCGAGGAGCAGGAACGGGTTGGGCCGTACTGGGAACACGCATCACTGGCTTGGTGCGAGGAGCAGCAACAGGCCGGGCTGGGCTGGCGACGCGCACCACTGGCTTGGTGCGAGGAGCAGGAACGGGTCGGGCCGTACTGGGAACACGCACCACTGGCTTAGTGCGGGGAGCAGGAACGGGACGGACCAGACTGGCGACACGCACCACCGGCTTGGTGCGAGGAGCAGGAACGGGTCGGGCCGTACTGGGAACACGCACCACTGGCTTGGTGCGAGGGGCAGGAACAGGCCGGGCCGGACTGGCGATGCGCACCACTGGTTTGGTGCGAGGAACAGGAACAGGCCGGGCCGGACTGGCGACTCGGACCACTGGCTTGGTGCGAGGAGCAGGAACAGGCTGGGCCGGGCTGGCGACGCGCACCACTGGCTTGGTGCGAGGAGCAGGACCAGGCCGGGCCGGGCTGGCGACGCGCACCACTGGCTTGGTGCGAGGAGCAGGAACGGGTCGGGCCGTACTGGGAACACGCACCACTGGCTTAGTGCGGGGAGCAGGAACGGGCCGGACCGAACTGGCGACACGCACCACTTGCTTGGTGCGAGGAGCGGGACTGGGTTCCTTTATTAACCCCCGCTCCTTCTGCTGCCTAACCAGCTCCTCTCGCCGTGCCTCTACACTTTCCTTCTCCCTTTTAGCCTCCTGTAGCGCCTCCCTCTGACCGAATAACTCCTGCTCCCTCTGAACCAATAGCCCCCGTAACATGGTGGCCTCCTCTCCTAACCTGCAGATTCGCCCTTCCACGGCCTCCTGCTGCCTCGTCATCCACCCCGTGTGTCCCCCCAAAACATTTTATTGGGGTTGCCTCTCGGGTCTCCGTCGTCGGCACTGTTGGCGCCGTTTCTCCTCTCTATACCGGGCCTCCACTGTCTCCTCCCAAGGACGGCGATCCATCCCAGCCTGAATCTCCTCCTCCTTCAACACCATAGTGCCCTCTAAGCTCATCACTAAGCTAAGGATCCTGGGACTAAACACCTCCCTCTGCAACTGGATCCTGGACTTCCTGACGGGTCGCCCCCAGGTGGTAAGGGTAGGTAACAACACATCTGCCACACTGATCCTCAACACGGGGGACCCTCAGGGGTGCGTGCTCAGTCCCCTCCTGTACTCTCTGTTCACCCATGACTGCATGGCCAGGCACGACTCCAACACCATCATTAAGTTTGCCGACGACACAACAGTGGTAGGCCTGATCACCGACAACGATGAGACAGCCTATAGGGAGGAGGTCAGAGATCTGGCCGTGTGGTGCCAGGACAACAACCTCTCCCTCAACGTGACCAAGACAAAGGAGATGATTGTGGACTACAGGAAAAAAAAGAGGACTGAGCACGCCCCCATTCTCATCGACGGGGCTGTAGTGGAACAGGTTGAGAGCTTCAAGTTCCTTGGTGTCCACATCACCAACGAACTATCATGGTCCAAACACACCAAGACAGTCGTGAAGAGGGCACGACAAAGCCTATTCCCCCTCAGGAGACTAAAAAGATTTGGCATGGGTCCTCAGATCCTAAAAAAATTCTACAGCTGCACCATTGAGAGCATCCTGACTGGTTGCATCACCGCCTGGTATGGCAACTGCTTGGCCTCTGACCGCAAGGCACTACAGAGGGTAGTGCGTACGGCCCAGTACATCACTGGGGCAAAGCTCCCTGCCATCCAGGACCTCTATACCAGGCGGTGTCAGAGGAAGGCCCTCAAAATTGTCAAAGACTCCAGCCACCCTAGTCATAGACTGTTCTCTCTGCTACCGCACGGCAAGCGGTACCGGAGTGCCAAGTCTAGGTCCAAAAGACTTCTCAACAGCTTCTACCCCCAAGCCATAAGACTCCTGAACAGCTAATCATGGCTACCCGGACTATTTGCACTGCCCCTCCACCCCATCCTTTTTACGCTGCTGCTACTCTGTTAAGTATTTATGCATAGTCACTTTAACTCTACCCATATGTACATATTACCTCAACTACCTCAACTAGCCGGTGCCCCCGCACATTGACTCTGCAACGGTACCCCCCTGTATATATAGCCTCCCTACTGTCACTTTATTTTACTGTATATATAGCCTCCCTACTGTCACTTTATTTTACTTCTGCTCTTTTTTCTCAACACTTTTTTTGTTGTTGTTTATTCTTACTTTTTTTGTTAAAAATAAATGCACTGTTGGTTAAGGGCTGTAAGTAAGCATTTCACTGCAATGTCTGCACCTGTTGTATTCGGCGCATGCGACCAATAAAATTTGATTTGATTTGATTTGATTTGAAGTCCAGGATCCCTTACCGTCCAAGATCTCCTCCCATGACCACCAATTGCCCACCTGTGACATGGCTACTCTCTCCGCCTGGGCACGCTGCTTGGTCCTCGTTTGGTGGGATCTTCTGTCACGTTCGTTCATAGACGGGACGGACCAAGGCGCAGCTTGATATGCACACATGTTTATTATAACGAATAAACACAAAAACAAAACAAACTAAACGAAACGTGAAGTCCAAGGTAGACACAAACAACATACCTTACACGGAACAAGATCCTACAACCCACTAGTGCCAATAGGCTGCCTAAGTATTGACCCCAATCAGAGACTACGAGCGACAGCTGCCTCTGATTGGGAACCACACCGGCCAACATAGATCTAGACATACTAGATCCTACAACATAGAACAAACACAACAAGGAATATACACACCCTGACTCAACATATAAGCGTCCCCTGAGTCAGGGCGTGGCAGCAAGGTGGGACGTCAAGTATCTACATGCTGGTGTAAGGACATGGATTGTCCAGAGACATTCCAACGAATGAAAAAGAGATGTTCACACTGTTGAGCAGGAGAACACTGAGGTGAGTGACTCATCAGACCAAGAGAACACTGAGGTGAGTGACTCATCAGACCAAGAGAACACTTATGTGAGTAACTCATCAGACTAGGAGAACACTGAGGTGAGTGACTCATCAGACCAAAAGAACACTTAGGTGAGTGACTCATCAGACCAGGAGTACACTGAGGTGAGTGACTCATCAGACCAGGAGAACACTGAGGTGAGTGACTCATCAGACCAAGAGAACACTGAGGAGAGTGACTCATCAGAGCAGTAGAACACTGAGGTGAGTCACTCATCAGACCAGGAGAACACTGAGGTGAGTGACTCGTCAGACCAGGAGAACACTGAGGTGAGTGACTCATCAGACCAGGAGAACACTGAGGTGAGTGACTCATCAGACCAGGAGAACACTGAGGTGAGTGACTCATCAGACCAGGAGAACACTGTGGTGAGTGACTCATCAGACCAAGAGAACACTAAGGTGAGTGACTCATCAGACCAGGAGAACACTGAGGTGAGTGACTCATCAGACCAAGAGAACACTGAGGTGAGTGACTCATCAGACCAGGAGAACACTGAGGTGGGTGTCTCATCAGACCAAGAGAACGATTAGGTGAGAGACTCATCAGACCTGGAGAACACTGAGGTGAGTGACTCATCAGACCAAGAGAACACTAAGGTGAGTGACTCATCAGACCAGGAGAACACTGAGGTGAGTGACTCATCAGACCAAGAGAACACTGAGGTGAGTGACTCATCAGACCAGGAGAACACTGAGGTGGGTGGCTCATCAGACCAAGAGAACGATTAGGTGAGAGACTCATCAGACCTGGAGAACACTGAGGTGAGTGACTCATCAGAGCAGTAGAACACTTATGTGAGTGACTCATCAGACCAGGAGAACACTGAGGTGAATGACTCATCAGACCAAGAGAACACTGAAGTGAATGACTCATCAGACCAAGAGAAAACTGAGGTGAGTGACTCATCAGACCTGGAGAACACTGAGGTGAGTGACTCATCAGACCAAGAGAACACTGAGGTGAGTGACTCATCAGACCAAGAGAACACTGAGGTGAGTGACTCATCAGACCAGGAGAACACTTAGGTGAATGACTCATCAGACCAGGAGAACACTGAGGTGAGTGACTCATCAGACCAAGAGAACACTTAGGTGAGTGACTCATCAGACCAGGAGAACACTGAGGTGAGTGACTCATCAGACCAAGAGAACACTTAGGTGAGTGACTCATCAGACCAGGAGAACACTGAGGTGAGTGACTCATCAGACCAGGAGAACACTGAGGTGAGTGACTCATCAGACCAAGAGAACACTGAGGTGGGTGACTCTCAGACCAAGAGAACACTTAGGTGAGTGACTCATCAGACCAGGAGAACACTGAGGTGAGTGACTCATCAGAGCAGTAGAACACTTAGGTGAGTGACTCATCAGACCAGGAGAACACTGAGGTGAGTGACTCATCAGACCAGGAGACCACTGAGGTGAGTGACTCATCTGACCAGGAGATCACTGAGGTGAGTGACTCATCAGACCAAGAGAACACTGTGGTGAGTGACTCATCAGACCAGGAGAACACTGAGGTGAGTGACTCATCAGACCAGGAGAACACTGAGGTGAGTGACTCATCAGACCAGGAGAGAACACTGAGGTGAGTGACTCATCAGACCAGGAGAACACTGAGGTGAGTGACTCATCAGACAAGGAGAACACTGAGGTGGGTGACTCATCAGACCAGGAGAACACTGAGGTGAGTGACTCATTAGACCAGGAGAGAACACTGAGGTGAGTGACTCATCAGACCAGGAGAACACTGAGGTGAGTGACTCATCAGACCAGGAGAACACTGAGGTGGGTGACTCATCAGACCAGGAGAACACTGAGGTGAGTGACTCATCAGACAGGGAAGTCACACTGAAAATCCTGACTGTTGCTGGGGGGCCGCACGGCTACTATGTCTCCCTTGCTAGAGGGACAGCTGGTGAGTATGGAGATTAACACAGGGACAGCTGGTGAGTATGGAGATTGACAGAGGGACAGCTGGTGCATATGGAGATTGACACAGGACCAGCTGGTGAGTATGGAGATTGCCACAGGGCCAGCTGGTGAGTATGGAGATTGACACAGGGACAGCTGGTGCGTATGGAGATTGACACAGGGCCAGCTGGTGAGTATGGAGATTGACACAGGGACAGCTGGTGAGTATGGAGATTGACACAGGGACAGCTGGTGAGTATGGAGATTAACACAGGGCCAGCTGGTGAGTATGGAGATTGACAGAGGGCCAGCTGGTGAGTATGGAGATTGACACAGGGCCAGCTGGTGAGTATGGAGATTGACACAGGGCCAGCTGGTGAGTATGGAGATTAACACAGGGCCAGCTGGTGAGTATGGAGATTGACACAGGGACAGCTGGTGCGTATGGAGATTGACACAGGGCCAGCTGGTGAGTATGGAGATTGACACAGGGCCAGGTGGTGAGTATGGAGATTGACACAGGGACAGCTGGTGAGTATGGAGATTGCCACAGGGCCAGCTGGTGAGTATGGAGATTGATACAGGGACAGCTGGTGCGTATGGAGATTGACACAGGGCCAGCTGGTGAGTATGGAGATTGACACAGGGACAGCTGGTGAGTATGGAGATTGACACAGGGACAGCTGGTGAGTATGGAGATTAACACAGGGCCAGCTGGTGAGTATGGAGATTGACAGAGGGCCAGCTGGTGAGTATGGAGATTGACACAGGGCCAGCTGGTGAGTATGGAGATTGACACAGGGCCAGCTGGTGAGTATGGAGATTAACACAGGGCCAGCTGGTGAGTATGGAGATTGACACAGGGACAGCTGGTGCGTATGGAGATTGACACAGGGCCAGCTGGTGAGTATGGAGATTGACACAGGGCCAGCTGGTGAGTATGGAGATTGACACAGGGACAGCTGGTGAGTATGGAGATTAACACAGGGCCAGCTGGTGAGTATGGAGATTGACACAGGGCCAGCTGGTGAGTATGGAGATTAACACAGGGCCAGCTGGTGAGTATGGAGATTGACACAGGGCCAGCTGGTGAGTATGGAGATTGACACAGGGCCAGCTGGTGAGTATGGAGATTGACACAGGGACAGCTGGTGAGTATGGAGATTGACACAGGGCCAGCTGATGCGTATGGAGATTGACACAGGGCCAGCTGGTGCGTATGGAGATTGACACAGGGCCAGCTGGTGAGTATGGAGATTGACACAGGGACAGCTGGTGCATATGGAGATTGACACAGGGCCAGCTGGTGCGTAGGGAGATTGACACAGGGCCAGCTGGTGAGTATGGAGATTGACACAGGGCCAGCTGGTGAGTATGGAGATAGACACAGGGACAGCTGGTGCGTATGGAGATTGACACAGGGCCAGCTGGTGAGTATGGAGATTGACACAGGGACAGATGGTGCGTATGGAGATTGACACAGGGCCAGCTGGTGCGTATGGAGATTGACACAGGGCCAGCTGGTGAGTATGGAGATTGACACAGGGCCAGCTGGTGAGTATGGAGATTGACACAGGGCCAGCTGGTGCGTATGGAGATTGACACAGGGCCAGCTGGTGAGTATGGAGATTGACACAGGGACAGCCGGTGAGTATGGAGATTGACACAGGGCCAGCTGGTGAGTATGGAGATTGACACAGGGCCAGCTGGTGCGTATGGAGATTGTACGTTAGGCTATTAGACCAAAAGTCAAGGCTGACTTGGACACTTTAGTCAGAACAAAGTAATGGAGCTGGTCAGCATGAGTCTCTATGGTGTGGAAGCAGTCTTGTCCCATATCATGCCTTCTGGTGAAGAAAAGGCTTTCACATCAAGGACATTGAACGAAGCAGAAAGTAACTAATGCACAGATAGAACTAGAAGCCCTTGGTCACACTTCTTACAAATAATTTTTCGCTGACGAGCATCTTTGGACCTCATACTAGGATTCTGTCACTTGCTGCCAGCAGAATGTAAAGGCAGGCTTTGTTGTCAGCACACACCTACGACATCAAGTACCGCAAGTCAGAACTGCACTTCAATGCAGATCAGTGGAGGCTGGTGAGGGGAGGACGGCTCATAATAATGTCTGGAATGGAGCAAATAGAATGGCATCAAACACATGGAAACCATGGAAACCATGTATTTGATGTATTTGATACCATTCCCCTAATTCCGCTCCAGCCATTACCACGAGCCCGTCCTCCCCAATTAAGGTGCCACCAAACCCCTGTGATGCAGATGGACTCCAGGTTACCACTACCTGTGGTCAAGACAGAGTCAGATGGACTTTCCAGGTTACCACTATCTGTGGTCAAGACAGAGTCAGATGGACTCCAGGTTACCACTACCTGTGGTCAAGACAGAGTCAGATGGACTCCAGGTTACCACTACCTGTGATCAAGACAGAGTCAGATGGACTCCAGGTTACCACTACCTGTGATCAAGACAGAGTCAGATGGACTCCAGGTTACCACTACCTGTGGTCAAGACAGAGTCAGATGGACTCCAGGTTACCACTACCTGTGGTCAAGACAGAGTCAGATGGACTCCAGGTTACCACTACCTGTGGTCAAGACAGAGTCAGATGGACTCCAGGTTACCACTACCTGTGGTCAAGACAGAGTCAGATGGACTCCAGGTTACCACTACCTGTGGTCAAGACAGAGTCAGATGGACTCCAGGTTACCACTACCTGTGGTCAAGACAGAGTCACGCCAAGTAGACATGTTCTACTTCAGACAAGTGGAAAACTGCACCAGTCACTTCAGCACAAGTGTGGAGAAACACCAGAAACGACCCGGTTTCATCTGAAGTGATGGACATCCTCATCAAAGGTAAAGCTGCAGGAGAAGCTCTGGAACTGAGATATCAATACAGTCCGTTGTCTGCTGTGGGAGAGGAGAGTTATCATTCCACCTTCACTGAGGAAACCGGTGTTGCAACAGTTACACTCAGGTCATTGTGGAATGGTTCACATGAAGTAAATCACACAAAGCTACTTCTGGTGGATTGGATTGGATGGAAGCATTGAGGAGAAAGAGAAAACGTGTTCCTCATGGCAGGAGGTTCTCAATGTACCTCAACTTGGAGAGAGAGAGGGGTGGAGACAGGGGGAGGAGGAGGAGAGAGAGGGGTGGAGACAGGGGGAGGAGGAGGAGAGAGAGGGGTGGAGACAGGGGGAGGAGGAGGAGAGAGAGGGATGGAGACAGGGGGAGGAGGAGGAGAGAGAGGGATTGAGACAGGGGGAGGAGGAGGAGAGAGAGGGGTGGAGACAGGGGGAGGAGGAGGAGAGAGAGGGATGGAGACGGGGGAGGAGGAGGAGAGAGAGGGATGGAGACAGGGGGAGGAGGGCAAGAGAGAGGGGTGGAGACAGGGGGAGGAGGAGGAGGAGAGAGAGGGGTGGAGACAGGGGGAGGAGGAGGAGAGAGAGGGGTGGAGACAGGGGGAGGAGGAGGAGAGAGAGGGGTGGAGACAGGGGGAGGGGGAGGAGAGAGAGGGATGGAGACAGGGGGAGGAGGAGGAGAGAGAGGGATGGAGACAGGGGGAGGAGGAGGAGAGAGAGGGATGGAGACAGGGGGAGGAGGAGGAGAGAGATGGTGGAGACAGGGGGAGGAGGAGGAGAGAGAGGGATGGAGACAGGGGGAGGAGGAGGAGAGAGAGGGGTGGAGACAGGGGGAGGAGGAGGAGAGAGAGGGGTGGAGACAGGGGGAGGGGGAAGAGAGAGAGGGATGGAGACAGGGGGAGGAGGAGGGGAGAGAGGGATGGAGACAGGGGGAGGAGGAGGAGAGAGAGGGATGGAGACAGGGGGAGGAGGAGGAGAGAGAGGGTTGGAGACAGGGGGAGGAGGAGGAGAGAGAGGGGTGGAGACAGGGGGAGGAGGAGGAGAGAGAGGGGTGGAGACAGGGGTGGAGGGCAAGAGAGAAGGGTGGAGACAGGGGGAGGAGGAGGAGAGAGAGGGATGGAGACAGGGGGAGGTGGAGGAGAGAGAGGGATGGAGACAGGGGGAGGAGGAGGAGAGAGGGGTGGAGACAGGCGGAGGAGGAGGAGAGAGGGGTGGAGACAGGGGAGGAGGAAGAGAGAGAGGGATGGAGACAGGGGGAGGAGGAGGAGAGAGAGGGATGGAGACAGGGGGAGGAGGAGGAGAGAGAGGGGTGGAGACAGGGGGAGGAGGAGGAGAGAGAGGGATGGAGAGGGGGAGGAGGAGGAGAGAGAGGGATGGAGACAGGGGGAGGAGGAGGAGAGAGAGGGGTGGAGACAGGGAGAGGAGGAGGAGAGAGAGGGGTGGAGACAGGGGGAGGAGGAGGAGAGAGAGGGATGGAGACAGGGGGAGGAGGAGGAGAGAGAGGGGTGGAGACAGGGGGAGGAGGAGGAGAGAGAGGGGTGGAGACAGGGGGAGGAGGAGGAGAGAGAGAGATGGAGACAGGGGGAGGAGGAGGAGAGAGAGGGGTGGAGACAGGGGGAGGAGGAGGAGAGAGAGGGGTGGAGACAGGGGGAGGAGGAGGAGAGAGAGGGATGGAGACAGGGGGAGGAGGAGGAGAGAGAGGGGTGGAGACAGGAGGAGGAGGAGGAGAGAGAGGGGTGGAGACAGGGGGAGGAGGAGGAGAGAGAGGGGTGGAGACAGGGGGAGGAGGAGGAGAGAGAGGGGTGGAGACAGGGGGAGGAGGAGGAGAGAGAGGGATGGAGACAGGGGGAGGAGGAGGAGAGAGAGGGGTGGAGACAGGGGGAGGCGGAGGAGAGAGAGGGATGGAGACAGGGGGAGGTGGAGGAGAGAGAGGGATGGAGACAGGGGGAGGAGGAGGTGAGAGAGGGGTGGAGACAGGGGTGGAGGGCAAGAGAGAGGGGTGGAGACAGGGGGAGGAGGAGGAGAGAGAGGGATGGAGACAGGGGGAGGAGGAGGAGAGAGAGGGGTGGAGACAGGGGGAGGAGGAGGAGAGAGAGGGATGGAGACAGGGGGAGGAGGAGGAGAGAGAGGGGTGGAGACAGGGGGAGGAGGAGGAGAGAGAGGGATGGAGACAGGGGGAGGAGGACGAGAGAGAGGGGTGGAGACAGGGGGAGGAGGAGGAGAGAATAGCCAATAACAACTCGTTTTCAGTTTTCCCCTTCCCACTCAGACCACTCCCAGACAGCCCATGAAAATACTTGCTTGACAAATTGTTCTTTGCTAAGAGAAGCAATTTTTTAAAACCATTTTAATTCAAACCAATCACAGTAAGGTACTTAATTGTTACGCTGAAATTATTTGATATTGATATAAAAATGGCTGCATTAGTTTTTTTATATATACTGTATATAATTTACCTCCACAGCAACATGGACACCAGCATACTGGCACGTACACACCAGAGGAGGCTGATGGAGGAGCTATAGGAGGATGGGCTCCTTGTAAAGACTGGAATGGAATAATGGAATGGTATTTAACGCATCATTTATTTATTCCATTCCAGCCATTACAATTAACCTGTTCTCCTATAGCTCTTCCCAACAGTCTCCTCTCGGAAACTTCTCGGTTCTGGTAAAAGAGAAGTTGAGAGTATCACATCATGTTTTATCTCAGCGAAGCTGTACAACAGCATATTTAAGAAGCATAAACTGCAACCATGTGATGTTGTTTTGAGAACTTACTCAGCTCAGCCTATTCAGTTATTGGGAAAGCTGGAGGTTAAAGTGAAATGTGGTGCTCAGGTGTTACCACTACCCCTATTAGTGTCAATAGGGAAGGGGTCCTACGATAATGGGGAGAAACTGGATTCAGCACCTAAAATTAGATTGGTCAAGAACCATGTGTCAGACCCAGTTGCACAGCTGGGCGATAAATATGCTGAGGTGTTTAGTGGTGAAATGGGTGTGGTAAAGGGAGTTAAAGGTGTTTAGTGGTGAAATGGGTGTGGTAAAGGGAGTTAAAGGTGTTTAGTGGTGAAATGGGTGTGGTAAAGGGAGTTAAAGGTGTTTAGTGGTGAAATGGGTGTGGTAAAGGGAGTTAAAGGTGTTTAGTGGTGAAATGGGTGTGGTAAAGGGAGTTAAAGGTGTTTAGTGGTGAAATGGGTGTGGTAAAGGGAGTTAAAGGTGTTTAGTGGTGAAATGGGTGTGGTAAAGGGAGTTAAAGGTGTTTAGTGAGGGCGGCAGGTGGCTTAGTGGTTAAGAGCGTTGTGCCAGTAACCGAAAGGTCGCTGGTTCTAATCCCCGATCCGACTAGGTGAAAAATCTGTTGACGTGCCCTTGAGCAAGGCACTTAACCCTAATTGCTCCTGTAAGTCGCTCTGGATAAGAGCGTCTGCTAAATGACTAAAATGTAAATGTAGTGGTGTAAAGGGAGTTAAAGGTGTTTAGTGGTGTAAAGGGAGGCAAAGGTGTTTAGTGGTGAAATGGGTGTGGTAAAGGGAGTTAAAGCCAAAATTCAAGTGTCAGAGAAAGCCGTTCCAATGTTTTGTAAGGCTAGACCTTATGCACTGAGAGAGGCAGTAGACAAACAGCTTACAGAGATAGAAAAACAAGGAGGGATCACACCATTAGAATATAGTGAATGGGCAGCACCTATAGTTTGCCTTCCAAAGACAAAACGGGGGTGTCAGAATATGTCATGATTACAAGGTGACTGTAAATGCATGGGTGGATGTGGACCAGTACCCCTTACCAAAGACCCAGGACTTGTTTGCTACTCTAGCCGGGAGGTAAACAGTTCACAGAGTTAGACCTTACACAGGAACTACCAGCAAGTGGAGGTAGATCAAGAGTCAAAGCATTTCCTGACTATAAACAAGGGTTTCTACCAGATGAATAGACTGCCTTATGGAGTATCAAGCACTCCAGCTATACTCCAACGTATTATGGACCAGGTCTTACAGGGTTGACCTGGGGTTGGGTGCTTTCTGGATCACATTCTTATCACAGGGAAATCGGCAGAGGACCACTTCCAGAACGTAGAAGCAGCAGTGTTACAGAGACTGCAAGAGCCTGGGTTAAGAGTAAAACGGGAAGTTTATGGAGAATCTCTCTACTCTCATCAAACCTGTGACAGAGCTCTTCCAGAGAGATAGACCTTGGGTGGGGTCAGAACAATGTCAGCAGGCATTTGAAACAACGAAGACGCAGCTGTCTTCCTCCTCAGTGTTAGTGCACTACGACCCTCACATGCCAGTAATATTGGCTTGTGATGCCTCACCATATGGGGGGGGGGTGCTGTCATCTCACATACAATGCCCCACGGTAATGAGAGGCCTATTGCATATGCTTCACCCACACTCAAATAGAGAAGACAGAGGTGAAGTATGCCCAAATAGAGAAGACAGAGGTGAAGTATGCCCCAATAGAGAAGACAGAGGTGAAGTATGCCCCAATAGAGAAGACAGAGGTGAAGTATGCCCTAATAGAGAAGACAGAGGTGAAGTATGCCCCAATAGAGAAGACAGAGGTGAAGTATGCCCCAATAGAGAAGACAGAGGTGAAGTATGCCCCAATAGAGAAGACAGAGGTGAAGTATGCCCCAATAGAGAAGACAGAGGTGAAGTATGCCCAAATAGAGAAGACAGAGGTGAAGTATGCCCCAATAGAGAAGACAGAGGTGAAGTATGCCCCAATAGAGGAGGAGGCCCTAGGGATCATATTTGAGGTAATGAAGTTCCATGACTACCTATATGGTGGTAAGTTTACATTGACAGACCATCAGCCTCTTGTTGAAATACTAGGACCAACAACAGACGACCCAGCTCCAGCAGCAGCCAGACTCCAGAGGAGGGCGTTAATACTAGCAGCATATCAGTATGACATCCAATACAAGTCCTCTCAGCTGCATATCAGAATGACATCCAATACAAGTCCTCTCAGCTGCACACCATACTCCTGACTGGCGCAGTGGTCTAAGGCACTGCATCGCAGTGCTAACTGTGCCACTAGAGATCCTGGTTCGAATCCAGGCTCTTTCGCAGCCGGCCGCGACCGGGAGACTCATGGGCGGCGCACAATTGGCCCAGCGTCATCCAGGGTAGGGGAGGGAATGGCCGGCAGGGATGTAGCTCAGTTGATAGAGCATGGCGTTTGCAACGCCAGGGTTGTGGGTTCGTTTCCCACGGGGGGCCAGTATAAAAAAATATGTATTCACTAACTGTAAGTCGCTCTGGATAAGAGCGTCTGCTAAATGACTAAAATGTAAAATGTAATGTAAACATATCAGAATGACATACAATACAAGTCCTCTCAGCTGCATATCAGTATGACATACAATACAAGACCTCTCAGCTGCATATCAGTATGACATACAATACAAGTCCTCTCAGCAGCATATCAGAATGACATACAATACAAGACCTCTCAGCTGCATATCAGTATGACATACAATACAAGTCCTCTCAGCTGCATATCAGAATGACATACAATACAAGCCCTCTCAGCAGCATATCAGTATGACATACAATACAAGTCCTCTCAGCAGCATATCAGAATGACATACAATACAAGTCCTCTCAGCAGCATATCAGTATGACATACAATACAAATTCTCTCAGCTGCATATCAGAATGACATACAATACAAGTCCTCTCAGCAGCATATCAGTATGACATACAATACAAGTCCTCTCAGCAGCATATCAGTATGACATACAATACAAGTCCTCTCAGCTGCATATCAGAATGACATACAATACAAGACCTCTCAGCTGCATATCAGTATGACATACAATACAATGCCTCTCAGCTGCATATCAGTATGACATACAATACAAGTCCTCTCAGTGTCATTTGTAGATGTACTTCCCATTTCAGAGCAATCCAAACTATCCAGTGTCATTTGTAGATGTACTTCCCATTTCAGAGCAATCCAAACTATCCAGTGTCATTTGTAGATGTACTTCCCATTTCAGAGCAATCCAAACTATCCAGTGTCATTTGTAGATGTACTTCCCATTTCAGAGCAATCCAAACTATCCAGGGTCATTTGTAGATGTACTTCCCATTGTAGCTAAGGACACAGCCAGGGAAACTACCAAGGACAAGGGTTTGGCTAAAGTGAAGCACTTCCCACTTACAGGGTGGCCTAACCACGTTACTGATCCTGAACTAAAGCCTGATTGGGTGAGAAGGGATGAGCTCACTGTAGACAGTGATTGTGTGTTATGGGGTATGAGAGCGGTGGTGCCGGCTACTCTACAGAGGAACCTACTGAAGGAGCTACATGAAAACCACTGGAGCATGTTTCAAATGGAAGCTCTGGCAAGGAGACACTTTTAGTGGCCCAGGTTAGACTCAGACATAGAAGACATGGTAAGGAGATGGCCCAGGTTAGACTCAGACATAGAAGACATGGTAAGGAGATGGCCCAGGTTAGACTCAGACATAGAAGACATGGTAAGGAGATGGCCCAGGTTAGACTCAGACATAGAAGACATGGTAAGGAGATGGCCCAGGTTAGGTTACTTCTGCTACAGCCACGGTAGAGACACTCTGGGGAATGTTCTCAGTCTACTGGTTAGATGAGGACTGTGTTTCACACAATGGGTCGCAGCTGGTGTCAAAAGAGATGGAGACATTCTTCCAGTTGAATGGGGCGAAACACATCAAGTCAGATCCGTATCATGCAGCTTCAAATGGCACAGCAGAGCGACTTGTACAGAATCTAAAACAGGATCTGGAGAAGGACAAGTCATCAGGACGGTCTGTACAGCATAGTGTGGACAACTTTCTGTTTCCCTACAGGAATACGCCACATGCCACAACTGGAAAAACTCCAGCAGAGTTGTTCCTAAAAATATAGGTTAGAACAAGGTTATCACTGGTTAAACCCAGTTTTTCAGATACAGGACAAGGGGGTGGGCAAGAGACTTTGTTTTTTCAGTCGGAACAAACAGTGCTTGTCCGAGATTACTGGGGAGGAGAGAGAGAGAAATGGGGACCCAGGGTTGTGAAAAGGGTACACAGACTGTCACGGATCCCCCCGGTACCGCTGCTCATTCCGTTCACCAGCTCCGGAGGTCTACGTCACCGGCTTTCTAGACGCCACTGACATGGATCTGTCTTGTCTCATTACCACACCTGGTTCCCATTCCCCCTGATTAGTATGTGTATATATGTGCCCTCTGTTCCCCATTGTTCTTGTCCATTATTGTCCCATGTCCGTTGGTCTCCTGAGTACCGTGTATTGTGCTCTTGTTAATACGGGTCTCGTCCCGTGTATTATTTAGAGGTTTACACCTCTCTCTTGTGTTTGGGTTACAGCCCTGTGTTATATATATATATAAATACGTGTTTGGGTTACAGCCCTGTGTTATATATATATATATATATACGTGTTTGGGTTACAGCCCTGTGTTATATCCTGAGTGGCGCAGTGGTCTAAGGCACTGCATCGCAGTGCTAACTGTCCCACTAGAGATCCTGGTTCGAATCCAGGCTCTGTCGCAGCCGGCCGCGACCGGGAAACAATTGGCCCAGCGTCGTCCAGGGTAGGGGAGGGAATGGCCGGCAGGGATGTAGCTCAGTTGATAGAGCATGGTGTTTGCAACGCCAGGGTTGTGGGTTCGTTTCCCAGGGGGGGGCAGTATAAAAAAAATATATATATATATATATATATATATGTATTCACTAACTGTAAGTCGCTCTGGATAAGAGCGTCTGCTAAATGACTAAAATGTAAATGTTATATATATATATAAATATATACGTGTTTGGGCTACAGCCCTGTGTTATATATATATATATATATATACGTGTTTGGGCTACAGCCCTGTGTTATATATATATATATACGTGTTTGGGTTACAGCCCTGTGTTATATATATATATATATATATATACACGTGTTTGGGTTACAGCCCTGTGTTATATATATATATATATATATATATATATATATATATATATATATATATATACGTGTTTGGGTTACAGCCCTGTGTTATATATATATATATATATATATATATATATATATACGTGTTTGGGTTACAGCCCTGTGTTATATATATATATATATATATATATATATATATATATATACGTGTTTGGGCTACAGCCCTGTGTTATATATATATATATATATATACACGTGTTTGGGTTACAGCCCTGTGTTATATATATATATATATATATATACGTGTTTGGGTTACAGCCCTGTGTTATATATATATATATATATACGTGTTTGGGTTACAGCCCTGTGTTATATATATATATATATATATATACACGTGTTTGGGTTACAGCCCTGTGTTATATATATATATATATATATATACGTGTTTGGGTTACAGCCCTGTGTTATATATATATATATATATATACACGTGTTTGGGTTACAGCCCTGTGTTATATATATATATATATATATATATATATATACACATGTTTGGGTTACAGCCCTGTGTTATATTACATTTACATTTTAGTCATTTAGCAGACGCTCTTATCCAGAGCGACTTACAGTTACTGAATACATTTTTTATTTAATTTTTTTTATACTGGCCCCCCGTGGGAATCGAACCCACAACCCTGGCGTTGCAAACGCCATGCTCTATCAACTGAGCTACATCCCTGCCGGCCATTCCCTCCCCTACCCTGGACGACGCTGGGCCAATTGTGCGCCGCCCATGAGTCTCCCGGTCGCGGCCGGCTGCGACAGAGCCTGGATTCGAACCAGGATCTCTAGTAGCACAGTTAGCACTGCGATGCAGTGCCTTAGACCACTGCGCCACTCAGGATATATATACGTGTTTGGGTTACAGCCCTGTGTTATATATATATATATATATATATATATATATATATATATATATATATATATATATATATATATATATATATATATATATATATATATATATATATATATATATATATATATATATATATATATATATATATATATATATATATATATATATATATATATATATATATATATATATATATATATATATATATATATATATATATATATATATATATATATATATATATATATATATATATATATATACGTGTTTGGGTTACAGCCCTGTGATATATATATATATATATATATACGTGTTTGGGTTACAGCCCTGTGTTATATATATATATATATATATATACACGTGTTTGGGTTACAGCCCTGTGTTATATATATATATATATATACACGTGTTTGGGTTACAGCCCTGTGTTATATATATATATATATATACGTGTTTGGGTTACAGCCCTGTGTTATATATATATATATATATATATATATATATATATACGTGTTTGGGTTACAGCCCTGTGTTATATATATATATATATATAGACGTGTTTGGGTTACAGCCCTGTGTTATATATATATATATATATATATACGTGTTTGGGTTACAGCCCTGTGATATATATATATATACGTGTTTGGGTTACAGCCCTGTGTTATATATATATATATATATACGTGTTTGGGTTACAGCCCTGTGATATATATATATATATACGTGTTTGGGTTACAGCCCTGTGTTATATATATATATATATATATATATATATATATATATATATATATATATATATATATATATATATATATATATACGTGTTTGGGTTACAGCCCTGTGTTATATATATATATATATATATATATATATACTAGGGGTGTAACGAGTCGTTTTAACAACGATTCGATTTGTATCACGATTCGTGGTTGTCGATACAATTCAAGGACGATATTGGTTCATTTAGAACGATACGATCCGAAACGATTCAGTGACTTGAAATCGATTCAGTAACCTTTTAGCCAAAAATTCAACCAGTGTGACTGAAATAAATACCTGGATACTGGACAGTGCAGGTGAAGTTTCCTAGATTCCTGTTTCTTGTAAGGACCGCAATGGTGGCTTGATAATTTCTTGCTCGTGGGCTTCTCCTCTGTTGTCCGCTTCTCCTCTGTTGTCCGCCATGCTTTGTTTTGTTGTCTTGGCGCCTTTGCGCTGCTGCTGGCGCGATGACGTCACGGATAGGCAGACTGAATCGAGTAATGTTTAAAGCCTTTATCATTAAAAGTGCTAAGAAAAAACATCCATATAAAGTCTGACGTGCTTAAATCCAATGGGTTATTTCCTAGTATCGATACAATCGATTTATTACATTTTTAAACGATGTTAGATCGATATATGTTGTCCAAAAGGCCAACTCGCCGAGCACAGATCGATGTTGTTGGATCATAGGAATATAAATCGATACATCGATGTAGTAGATGGATCGTTACACCCCTAATATATACGTGTTTGGGTTACAGCCCTGTGTTATATATATATATATATATCCGTGTTTGTTTTGGGCTTCGTCCCTGTGGTTTGTTATGACGTACCTTGTGTTGGGTGAAGTAATAAAACCCCTAATACGTCCTGAACCTGTCTTCCTGTCATTATACAACGTGGCAGGACAGGATACAGTGTGGGTCTTTATTCTAATGTTTCATAGGACAGGATACAGTGTGGGTCTTTATCCTAATGTTTCATAGGACAGGATACAGTGTGGGTCTTTATTCTAATGTTTCATAGGACAGGATACAGTGTGGGTCTTTATCCTAATGTTTCATAGGACAGGATACAGTGTGGGTGTTTATTCTAATGTTTCATAGGATACAGTATGGGTCTTTATTCTAATGTTTCATAGGACAGGATACAGTGTGGGTCGTTATTCTACTGTTTCATAGGACAGGATACAGTGTGGGTCTTTATTCTAATGTTTCATAGGATACAGTGTGGGTCTTTATCCTAATGTTTCATAGGACAGGATACAGTGTGGGTCTTTATTCTACTGTTTCATAGGACAGGATACAGTGTGGGTCTTTATTCTAATGTTTCATAGGACAGGATACAGTGTGGGCCTTTATTCTAATGTTTCATAGGACAGGATACAGTGTGGGTCTTTATCCTAATGTTTCATAGGACAGGATACAGTGTGGGTCTTTATCCTAATGTTTCATAGGACAGGATACAGTGTGGGTCTTTATCCTAATGTTTCATAGGACAGGATACAGTGTGGGTCTTTATCCTAATGTTCCATAGGACAGGATACAGTGTGGGTCTTTATTCTATAATATGTTATTGTGGATGTTGCTAATCAGGTGATGGTTGTCATGGTGGTGTCTCACAGAGAGGAATGTGTCAGTTTTGATTGAAGAGAAGGATTGTGACGTAGACCCCAGAAGTCTGCAGGGATGGAGTCCATCTACACTACTAACTATAGCAGGACACCATCAGTAAGAATGGAAGGGATGGAGTCCATCTACACTACTAACTATAGCAGGACACCATCAGTAAGAATGGAAGGGATGGAGTCCATCTACACTACTAACTATAGCAGGACACCATCAGTAAGAATGGAAGGGATGGAGTCCATCTACACTACTAAATATAGCAGGACACCATCAGTAAGAATGGAAGGGATGGAGTCCATCTACACTACTAACTATAGCAGGACACCATCAGTAAGAATGGAAGGGAAGGAGTCCATCTACACTACTAACTATAGCAGGACACCATCAGTAAGAATGGAAGGGATGGAGTCCATCTACACTACTAACTATAGCAGGACACCATCAGTAAGAATGGAAGGGATGGAGTCCATCTACACTACTAACTATAGCAGGACACCATCAGTAAGAATGGAAGGGATGGAGTCCATCTACACTACTAACTATAGCAGGACACCATCAGTAAGAATGGAAGGGATGGAGTCCATCTACACTACTATCTATAGCAGGACACCATCAGTAAGAATGGAAGGGATGGAGTCCATCTACACTACTAACTATAGCAGGACACCATCAGTAAGAATGAAAGGGATGGAGTCCATCTACACTACTAACTATAGCAGGACACCATCAGTAAGAATGGAAGGGATGGAGTCCATCTACACTACTAACTATAGCAGGACACCATCAGTAAGAATGGAAGGGATGGAGTCCATCTACACTACTAACTATAGCAGGACACCATCAGTAAGAATGGAAGGGATGGAGTCCATCTACACTACTAAATATAGCAGGACACCATCAGTAAGAATGGAAGGGATGGAGTCCATCTACACTACTAACTATAGCAGGACACCATCAGTAAGAATGGAAGGGATGGAGTCCATCTACACTACTAACTATAGCAGGACACCATCAGTAAGAATGGAAGGGATGGAGTCCATCTACACTACTAACTATAGCAGGACACCATCAGTAAGAATGGAAGGGATGGAGTCCATCTACACTACTAACTATAGCAGGACACCATCAGTAGGAATGGAAGGGATGGAGTCCATCTACACTACTAACTATAGCAGGACACCATCAGTAAGAATGGAAGGGATGGAGTCCATCTACACTACTAACTATAGCAGGACACCATCAGTAAGAATGGAAGGGATGGAGTCCATCTACACTACTAACTATAGCAGGACACCATCAGTAAGAATGGAAGGGATGGAGTCCATCTACACTACTAAATATAGCAGGACACCATCAGTAAGAATGGAAGGGATGGAGTCCATCTACACTACTAACTATAGCAGGACACCATCAGTAAGAATGGAAGGGATGGAGTCCATCTACACTACTAACTATAGCAGGACACCATCAGTAAGAATGGAAGGGATGGAGTCCATCTACACTACTAACTATAGCAAGACACCATCAGTAAGAATGGAAGGGATGGAGTCCATCTACACTACTAACTATAGCAGGACACCATCAGTAGGAATGGAAGGGATGGAGTCCATCTACACTACTAACTATAGCAGGACACCATCAGTAAGAATGGAAGGGATGGAGTCCATCTACACTACTAACTATAGCAGGACACCATCAGTAAGAATGGAAGGGATGGAGTCCATCTACACTACTAACTATAGCAGGACACCATCAGTAGGAATGGAAGGGATGGAGTCCATCTACACTACTAACTATAGCAGGACACCATCAGTAAGAATGGAAGGGATGGAGTCCATCTACACTACTAACTATAACAGGACACCATCAGTAGGAATGGAAGGGATGGAGTCCATCTACACTACTAACTATAGCAGGACACCATCAGTAAGAATGGAAGGGATGGAGTCCATCTACACTACTAACTATAGCAGGACACCATCAGTAAGAATGGAAGGGATGGAGTCCATCTACACTATTAACTATAGCAGGACACCATCAGTAGGAATGGAAGGGATGGAGTCCATCTACACTACTAACTATAGCAGGACACCATCAGTAAGAATGGAAGGGATGGAGTCCATCTACACTACTAACTATAGCAGGACACCATCAGTAAGAATGGAAGGGATGGAGTCCATCTACACTACTAACTATAAGCAGGACACCATCAGTAAGAATGGAAGGGATGGAGTCCATCTACACTACTAACTATAGCAGGACACCATCAGTAGGAATGGAAGGGATGGAGTCCATCTACACTATTAACTATAGCAGGACACCATCAGTAAGAATGGAAGGGATGGAGTCCATCTACACTACTAACTATAGCAGGACACCATCAGTAAGAATGGAAGGGATGGAGTCCATCTACACTACTAACTATAGCAGGACACCATCAGTAAGAATGAAAGGGATGGAGTCCATCTACACTACTAACTATAGCAGGACACCATCAGTAAGAATGGAAGGGATGGAGTCCATCTACACTACTAACTATAGCAGGACACCATCAGTAAGAATGGAAGGGATGGAGTCCATCTACACTACTAACTATAGCAGGACACCATCAGTAAGAATGGAAGGGCTGGAGTCCATCTACACTACTAACTATAGCAGGACACCATCGGTAAGAATGGAAGGGATGGAGTCCATCTACACTACTAACTATAGCAGGACACCATCAGTAAGAATGGAAGGGATGGAGTCCATCTACACTACTAACTATAGCAGGACACCATCAGTAAGAATGGAAGGGATGGAGTCCATCTACACTACTAACTATAGCAGGACACCATCAGTAGGAATGGAAGGGATGGAGTCCATCTACACTACTAACTATAGCAGGACACCATCAGTAAGAATGGAAGGGATGGAGTCCATCTACACTACTAACTATAGCAGGACACCATCAGTAGGAATGGAAGGGATGGAGTCCATCTACACTACTAACTATAGCAGGACACCATCAGTAAGAATGGAAGGGATGGAGTCCATCTACACTACTAACTATAGCAGGACACCATCAGTAAGAATGGAAGGGATGGAGTCCATCTACACTACTAACTATAGCAGGACACCATCAGTAAGAATGGAAGGGATGGAGTCCATCTACACTACTAACTATAGCAGGACACCATCAGTAAGAATGGAAAGGATGGAGTCCATCTACACTACTAACTATAGCAGGACACCATCAGTAAGAATGGAAGGGGCGTAGTCCATCTACACTACTAACTATAGCAGGACACCATCAGTAAGAATGGAAGGGATGGAGTCCATCTACACTACTGACTACAGCAGGACACCATCAGTAAGAATGGAAGGGATGGAGTCCATCTACACTACTGACTATAGCAGGACACCATCAGTAAGAATGGAAGGGATGGAGTCCATCTACACTACTAACTATAGCAGGACACCATCAGTAGGAATGGAAGGGACGGAGTCCATCTACACTACTAACTATAGCAGGACACCATCAGTAAGAATGGAAGGGACGGAGTCCATCTACACTACTAACTATAGCAGGACACCATCAGTAAGAATGGAAAGGATGGAGTCCATCTACACTACTAACTATAGCAGGACACCATCAGTAAGAATGGAAGGGATGGAGTCCATCTACACTATTAACTATAGCAGGACACCATCAGTAAGAATGGAAGGGATGGAGTCCATCTACACTACTAACTATAGCAGGACACCATCAGTAAGAATGGAAGGGATGGAGTCCATCTACACTACTAACTATAGCAGGACACCATCAGTAAGAATGGAAGGGATGGAGTCCATCTACACTACTAACTATAGCAGGACACCATCAGTAGGAATGGAAGGGATGGAGTCCATCTACACTACTAACTATAGCAGGACACCATCAGTAAGAATGGAAGGGATGGAGTCCATCTACACTACTAACTATAACAGGACACCATCAGTACGAATGGAAGGGATGGAGTCCATCTACACTACTAACTATAGCAGGACACCATCAGTAAGAATGGAAGGGATGGAGTCCATCTACACTACTAACTATAGCAGGACACCATCAGTAAGAATGGAAGGGATGGAGTCCATCTACACTACTAACTATAGCAGGACACCATCAGTAAGAATGGAAGGGATGGAGTCCATCTACACTACTAACTATAGCAGGACACCATCAGTAAGAATGGAAGGGATGGAGTCCATCTACACTACTAACTATAGCAGGACACCATCAGTAGGAATGGAAGGGATGGAGTCCATCTACACTACTAACTATAGCAGGACACCATCAGTAATAATGGAAGGGATGGAGTCCATCTACACTACTAACTATAGCAGGACACCATCAGTAAGAATGGAAGGGATGGAGTCCATCTACACTACTAACTATAGCAGGACACCATCAGTAAGAATGGAAGGGATGGAGTCCATCTACACTACTAACTATAGCAGGACACCATCAGTAAGAATGGAAGGGATGGAGTCCATCTACACTACTAACTATAGCAGGACACCATCAGTAAGAATGGAAGGGATGGAGTCCATCTACACTACTAACTATAGCATGACACCATCAGTAATAATGGAAGGGAAGGAGTCCATCTACACTACTAACTATAGCAGGACACCATCAGTAAGAATGGAAGGGATGGAGTCCATCTACACTATTAACTATAGCAGGACACCATCAGTAAGAATGGAAGGGATGGAGTCCATCTACACTACTAACTATAGCAGGACACCATCAGTAAGAATGGAAGGGATGGAGTCCATCTACACTACTAACTATAGCAGGACACCATCAGTAAGAATGGAAGGGATGGAGTCCATCTACACTACTAACTATAGCAGGACACCATCAGTAGGAATGGAAGGGATGGAGTCCATCTACACTACTAACTATAGCAGCACACCATCAGTAAGAATGGAAGGGATGGAGTCCATCTACACTACTAACTATAGCAGGACACCATCAGTAAGAATGGAAGGGATGGAGTCCATCTACACTACTAACTATAGCAGGACACCATCAGTAAGAATGGAAGGGATGGAGTCCATCTACACTACTAAATATAGCAGGACACCATCAGTAAGAATGGAAGGGATGGAGTCCATCTACACTACTAACTATAGCAGGACACCATCAGTAAGAATGGAAGGGATGGAGTCCATCTACACTACTAACTATAGCAGGACACCATCAGTAAGAATGGAAGGGAAGGAGTCCATCTACACTACTAACTATAGCAGGACACCATCAGTAAGAATGGAAGGGATGGAGTCCATCTACACTACTGACTATAGCAGGACACCATCAGTAAGAATGGAAGGGATGGAGTCCATCTACACTACTGACTATAGCAGGACACCATCAGTAAGAATGGAAGGGATGGAGTCCATCTACACTACTAACTATAGCAGGACACCATCAGTAGGAATGGAAGGGACGGAGTCCATCTACACTACTAACTATAGCAGGACACCATCAGTAAGAATGGTAGGGATGGAGTCCATCTACACTACTAACTATAGCAGGACACCATCAGTAAGAATGGAAGGGATGGAGTCCATCTACACTACTAACTATAGCAGGACACCATCAGTAAGAATGGAAGGGATGGAGTCCATCTACACTACTAACTATAGCAGGACACCATCAGTAAGAATGGAAGGGATGGAGTCCATCTACACTACTAACTATAGCAGGACACCATCAGTAAGAATGGAAGGGATGGAGTCCATCTACACTACTAACTATAGCAGGACACCATCAGTAAGAATGGAAGGGATGGAGTCCATCTACACTTTTTTTTTATTTTATTTTTTTATTTAACCTTTATTTAACCAGGAAGGGCTCATTGAGATTTAAAATCTCTTTTTCAAGAGCGTCCTGGCCAAGATAGGCAGCACCAAGTCATTACAAAAAATTACAGACAGACAACATGAAAAACTACAAGTAATCTAGTAAAAAACATTCATGAATTCACAAGAGTATAACAATATCAAAAACAGCAAATTAAAAACATTGACAGGTCAGGGAATCAGCCTCAAAATCCTTCATCAGAGATTTAAAAACACCAATCGGGACAAGTTCTTCCAGTTTAAAATTATTTTGTAAGGTGTTCCAAGACGATGGCGCAGAGTACATAAAATACCTTTTACCAAATTCAGTTCTGACATTTGGAACAGTTAGCAGGATAAAGTCCAGTGAACGAAGAGAGTACCCACCACATTTCTGAACAATAAAAATGCCCAAATAAAAAGGTAGTAAACCCAAAATGGCTTTGTAAATAAAAGTATACCAGTGACTGAGCCTACGAGTGACTAGAGAAGGCCAGCCAACCCTGGTATACAAAGTACAGTGGTGCGTAAGGGTTTTGCAGTTTAAAATAAATCTCAAAGTACCATGATAAAGAGTGTCAATTGATTTCAAACACTGAGCGGAAGCATTCATATATAAAATATCCCCATAATCTAGTAAAGGCATAAATGTAGCTGATACTAGCCTCCTTCTGGCTTCAAAAGAAAAACAGGCCTTATTCCTAAAATAAAATCCCAATTTCAGCTTCAATTTTTTTGTAAGTTGTTGAATATGCAATTTAAAAGAGAGGCCGTCATCAATTAGAATTCCAAGATATTTATATGAGGTTACAACCTCAATCTCCTTGCCCTGACAGGTAATAACAGGTGAAAGGTTCAGAGGTCTATTTCTTGCATTAGAAAACACCATTAGTTTAGTTTTGTCAGTGTTGAGGATAAGCTTCAATTGACACAAGGTATGTTGAACAGTATAAAAAGCAGTTTGCAAGTTCTGGAAAGCTTTTGTAAGAGATGAGGCACAACAGTAAATAACAGTATCATCAGCATAAAAATGAAGTTGTGCATTTTGGACATTTTTGTCTAAATCATTAATATAAATAGTGAATAAGAGAGGACCAAGTACAGAGCCCTGGGGCACACCATTCAGGACAGACAATTTAACAGACATAAGCCCATCAAATTGAGTGCACTGAGTTCTATCAGACAGATAGTTAGCAAACCATGCAACTGCATGCTCCGAAAGACCTACACTCAACAATCTCTGCCTTAGTATAGCATGATCAACTGTATCAAAAGCCTTAGAGAGATCAATAAAAAGTGAGACACAGTGCTGTTTTTTGTCAAGGGCTTCAGTGATATCATTTAAAACCTTCATGGCTGCTGTAATTGTGCTATGCTTCTTCCTGAAGCCCGATTGATACATTGATAAAATAGAGTTAGTAAATAAAAACTCTTTTAGCTGTTCACTTACAAGGGTTTCAAGTATTTTCACCAGGGGTGACAGCTTTGAGATTGGCCTATAATTATTTAAAAGAGTTGGATCTCCCCCTTTTAAAAGTGGTAGGACAAATGCTGATTTCCAGATCTTTGGAATTTCATTACATTCCAGGGTTAGATTGAACAGATATGTAAGTGGTTCAGCTATGAAATCAGCTGCCAGATTTAAAAAGCAGGGATCCAAAAGATCAGGACCTGCAGGCTTTCTTTGATCTAAGGATTTCAGGGCTTTATGTACAACCTGCACTGAGAATGGCAGAAAACTAAAAGTTTTCTACTAACATACACTACTAACTATAGCAGGACACCATCAGTAAGAATGGAAGGGCTGGAGTCCATCTACACTACTAACTATAGCAGGACACCATCGGTAAGAATGGAAGGGATGGAGTCCATCTACACTACTAACTATAGCAGGACACCATCAGTAAGAATGGAAGGGATGGAGTCCATCTACACTACTAACTATAGCAGGACACCATCAGTAAGAATGGAAGGGATGGAGTCCATCTACACTACTAACTATAGCAGGACACCATCAGTAGGAATGGAAGGGATGGAGTCCATCTACACTACTAACTATAGCAGGACACCATCAGTAAGAATGGAAGGGATGGAGTCCATCTACACTACTAACTATAGCAGGACACCATCAGTAGGAATAGAAGGGATGGAGTCCATCTACACTACTAACTATAGCAGGACACCATCAGTAAGAATGGAAGGGATGGAGTCCATCTACACTACTAACTATAGCAGGACACCATCAGTAAGAATGGAAGGGATGGAGTCCATCTACACTACTAACTATAGCAGGACACCATCAGTAAGAATGGAAGGGATGGAGTCCATCTACACTACTAACTATAGCAGGACACCATCAGTAAGAATGGAATGATGGAGTCCATCTACACTACTAACTATAGCAGGACACCATCAGTAAGAATGGAAGGGGCGTAGTCCATCTACACTACTAACTATAGCAGGACACCATCAGTAAGAATGGAAGGGATGGAGTCCATCTACACTACTGACTATAGCAGGACACCATCAGTAAGAATGGAAGGGATGGAGTCCATCTACACTACTGACTATAGCAGGACACCATCAGTAAGAATGGAAGGGATGGAGTCCATCTACACTACTAACTATAGCAGGACACCATCAGTAGGAATGGAAGGGACGGAGTCCATCTACACTACTAACTATAGCAGGACACCATCAGTAAGAATGGAAGGGACGGAGTCCATCTACACTACTAACTATAGCAGGACACCATCAGTAAGAATGGAAGGGATGGAGTCCATCTACACTACTAACTATAGCAGGACACCATCAGTAAGAATGGAAGGGATGGAGTCCATCTACACTATTAACTATAGCAGGACACCATCAGTAAGAATGGAAGGGATGGAGTCCATCTACACTACTAACTATAGCAGGACACCATCAGTAAGAATGGAAGGGATGGAGTCCATCTACACTACTAACTATAGCAGGACACCATCAGTAAGAATGGAAGGGATGGAGTCCATCTACACTACTAACTATAGCAGGACACCATCAGTAGGAATGGAAGGGATGGAGTCCATCTACACTACTAACTATAGCAGGACACCATCAGTAAGAATGGAAGGGATGGAGTCCATCTACACTACTAACTATAGCAGGACACCATCAGTAAGAATGGAAGGGATGGAGTCCATCTACACTACTAACTATAGCAGGACACCATCAGTAAGAATGGAAGGGATGGAGTCCATCTACACTACTAACTATAGCAGGACACCATCAGTAAGAATGGAATGATGGAGTCCATCTACACTACTAACTATAGCAGGACACCATCAGTAAGAATGGAAGGGGCGTAGTCCATCTACACTACTAACTATAGCAGGACACCATCAGTAAGAATGGAAGGGATGGAGTCCATCTACACTACTGACTATAGCAGGACACCATCAGTAAGAATGGAAGGGATGGAGTCCATCTACACTACTGACTATAGCAGGACACCATCAGTAAGAATGGAAGGGATGGAGTCCATCTACACTACTAACTATAGCAGGACACCATCAGTAGGAATGGAAGGGACGGAGTCCATCTACACTACTAACTATAGCAGGACACCATCAGTAAGAATGGAAGGGACGGAGTCCATCTACACTACTAACTATAGCAGGACACCATCAGTAAGAATGGAAGGGATGGAGTCCATCTACACTACTAACTATAGCAGGACACCATCAGTAAGAATTGAAGGGATGGAGTCCATCTACACTATTAACTATAGCAGGACACCATCAGTAAGAATGGAAGGGATGGAGTCCATCTACACTACTAACTATAGCAGGACACCATCAGTAAGAATGGAAGGGATGGAGTCCATCTACACTACTAACTATAGCAGGACACCATCAGTAAGAATGGAAGGGATGGAGTCCATCTACATTACTAACTATAGCAGGACACCATCAGTAGGAATGGAAGGGATGGAGTCCATCTACACTACTAACTATAGCAGGACACCATCAGTAAGAATGGAAGGGATGGAGTCCATCTACACTACTAACTATAGCAGGACACCATCAGTAAGAATGGAAGGGATGGAGTCCATCTACACTACTAACTATAGCAGGACACCATCAGTAAGAATGGAAGGGATGGAGTCCATCTACACTACTAACTATAGCAGGACACCATCAGTAAGAATGGAAGGGATGGAGTCCATCTACACTACTAACTATAGCAGGACACCATCAGTAAGAATGGAAGGGATGGAGTCCATCTACACTACTAACTATAGCAGGACACCATCAGTAAGAATGGAAGGGATGGAGTCCATCTACACTACTAACTATAGCAGGACACCATCAGTAGGAATGGAAGGGATGGAGTCCATCTACACTACTAACTATAGCAGGACACCATCAGTAATAATGGAAGGGATGGAGTCCATCTACACTACTAACTATAGCAGGACACCATCAGTAAGAATGGAAGGGATGGAGTCCATCTACACTACTAACTATAGCAGGACACCATCAGTAAGAATGGAAGGGATGGAGTCCATCTACACTACTAACTATAGCAGGACACCATCAGTAAGAATGGAAGGGATGGAGTCCATCTACACTACTAACTATAGCAGGACACCATCAGTAAGAATGGAAGGGATGGAGTCCATCTACACTATTAACTATAGCAGGACACCATCAGTAGGAATGGAAGGGATGGAGTCCATCTACACTACTAACTATAGCAGGACACCATCAGTAAGAATGGAAGGGATGGAGTCCATCTACACTACTAACTATAGCAGGACACCATCAGTAAGAATGGAAGGGAAGGAGTCCATCTACACTACTAACTATAGCAGGACACCATCAGTAAGAATGGAAGGGATGGAGTCCATCTACACTATTAACTATAGCAGGACACCATCAGTAAGAATGGAAGGGATGGAGTCCATCTACACTACTAACTATAGCAGGACACCATCAGTAAGAATGGAAGGGATGGAGTCCATCTACACTACTAACTATAGCAGGACACCATCAGTAAGAATGGAAGGGATGGAGTCCATCTACACTACTAACTATAGCAGGACACCATCAGTAAGAATGGAAGGGATGGAGTCCATCTACACTACTAACTATAGCAGCACACCATCAGTAAGAATGGAAGGGATGGAGTCCATCTACACTACTAACTATAGCAGGACACCATCAGTAAGAATGGAAGGGATGGAGTCCATCTACACTACTAACTATAGCAGGACACCATCAGTAAGAATGGAAGGGATGGAGTCCATCTACACTACTAACTATAGCAGGACACCATCAGTAAGAATGGAAGGGATGGAGTCCATCTACACTACTAACTATAGCAGGACACCATCAGTAAGAATGGAAGGGATGGAGTCCATCTACACTATTAACTATAGCAGGACACCATCAGTAAGAATGGAAGGGATGGAGTCCATCTACACTACTAACTATAGCAGGACACCATCAGTAGGAATGGAAGGGATGGAGTCCATCTACACTACTAACTATAGCAGGACACCATCAGTAATAATGGAAGGGATGGAGTCCATCTACACTACTAACTATAGCAGGACACCATCAGTAAGAATGGAAGGGATGGAGTCCATCTACACTACTAACTATAGCAGGACACCATCAGTAAGAATGGAAGGGATGGAGTCCATCTACACTACTAACTATAGCAGGACACCATCAGTAAGAATGGAAGGGATGGAGTCCATCTACACTACTAACTATAGCAGGACACCATCAGTAAGAATGGAAGGGATGGAGTCCATCTACACTATTAACTATAGCAGGACACCATCAGTAGGAATGGAAGGGATGGAGTCCATCTACACTACTAACTATAGCAGGACACCATCAGTAAGAATGGAAGGGATGGAGTCCATCTACACTACTAACTATAGCAGGACACCATCAGTAAGAATGGAAGGGAAGGAGTCCATCTACACTACTAACTATAGCAGGACACCATCAGTAAGAATGGAAGGGATGGAGTCCATCTACACTATTAACTATAGCAGGACACCATCAGTAAGAATGGAAGGGATGGAGTCCATCTACACTACTAACTATAGCAGGACACCATCAGTAAGAATGGAAGGGATGGAGTCCATCTACACTACTAACTATAGCAGGACACCATCAGTAAGAATGGAAGGGATGGAGTCCATCTACACTACTAACTATAGCAGGACACCATCAGTAAGAATGGAAGGGATGGAGTCCATCTACACTACTAACTATAGCAGCACACCATCAGTAAGAATGGAAGGGATGGAGTCCATCTACACTACTAACTATAGCAGGACACCATCAGTAAGAATGGAAGGGATGGAGTCCATCTACACTACTAACTATAGCAGGACACCATCAGTAAGAATGGAAGGGATGGAGTCCATCTACACTACTAAATATAGCAGGACACCATCAGTAAGAATGGAAGGGATGGAGTCCATCTACACTACTAACTATAGCAGGACACCATCAGTAAGAATGGAAGGGATGGAGTCCATCTACACTACTAACTATAGCAGGACACCATCAGTAAGAATGGAAGGGAAGGAGTCCATCTACACTACTAACTATAGCAGGACACCATCAGTAAGAATGGAAGGGATGGAGTCCATCTACACTATTAACTATAGCAGGACACCATCAGTAAGAATGGAAGGGATGGAGTCCATCTACACTACTAACTATAGCAGGACACCATCAGTAAGAATGGAAGTGATGGAGTCCATCTACACTACTAACTATAGCAGGACACCATCAGTAAGAATGGAAGGGATGGAGTCCATCTACACTACTAACTATAGCAGGACACCATCAGTAAGAATGGAAGGGATGGAGTCCATCTACACTATTAACTATAGCAGGACACCATCAGTAAGAATGGAAGGGATGGAGTCCATCTACACTACTAACTATAGCAGGACACCATCAGTAGGAATGGAAGGGACGGAGTCCATCTACACTACTAACTATAGCAGGACACCATCAGTAAGAATGGAAGGGATGGAGTCCATCTACACTACTAACTATAGCAGGACACCATCAGTAAGAATGGAAGGGATGGAGTCCATCTACACTACTAACTATAGCAGGACACCATCAGTAGGAATGGAAGGGATGGAGTCCATCTACACTACTAACTATAGCAGGACACCATCAGTAATAATGGAAGGGATGGAGTCCATCTACACTACTAACTATAGCAGGACACCATCAGTAAGAATGGAAGGGACGGAGTCCATCTACACTACTAACTATAGCAGGACACCATCAGTAAGAATGGAAGGGATGGAGTCCATCTACACTACTAACTATAGCAGGACACCATCAGTAGGAATGGAAGGGATGGAGTCCATCTACACTACTAACTATAGCAGGACACCATCAGTAAGAATGGAAGGGACGGAGTCCATCTACACTACTAACTATAGCAGGACACCATCAGTAAGAATGGAAGGGAAGGAGTCCATCTACACTACTAACTATAGCAGGACACCATCAGTAAGAATGGAAGGGATGGAGTCCATCTACACTATTAACTATAGCAGGACACCATCAGTAAGAATGGAAGGGATGGAGTCCATCTACACTACTAACTATAGCAGGACACCATCAGTAAGAATGGAAGGGATGGAGTCCATCTACACTACTAACTATAGCAGGACACCATCAGTAAGAATGGAAGGGATGGAGTCCATCTACACTACTAACTACAGCAGGATACCATCGGTAAGAATGGAAGGGATGGAGTCCATCTACACTACTAACTATAGCAGGACATCATCAGTAAGAATGGAAGGGATGGAGTCCATCTACACTATTAACTATAGCAGGACACCATCAGTAGGAATGGAAGGGATGGAGTCCATCTACACTACTAACTATAGCAGGACACCATCAGTAAGAATGGAAGGGATGGAGTCCATCTACACTACTAACTATAGCAGGACACCATCAGTAAGAATGGAAGGGATGGAGTCCATCTACACTACTAACTATAGCAGGACACCATCAGTAAGAATGGAAGGGATGGAGTCCATCTACACTACTAACTATAGCAGGACACCATCAGTAAGAATGGAAGGGATGGAGTCCATCTAAACTACTAACTATAGCAGGACACCATCAGTAAGAATGGAAGGGATGGAGTCCATCTACACTACTAACTATAGCAGGACACCATCAGTAAGAATGGAAGGGACGGAGTCCATCTACACTACTAACTATAGCAGGACACCATCAGTAAGAATGGAAGGGATGGAGTCCATCTACACTACTAACTATAGCAGGACACCAACAGTAAGAATGGAAGGGATGGAGTCCATCTACACTACTAACTATAGCAGGACACCATCAGTAAGAATGGAAGGGATGGAGTCTATCTACACTACTAACTATAGCAGGACACCATCAGTAAGAATGGAAGGGACGGAGTCCATCTACACTACTAACTATAGCAGGACACCATCAGTAAGAATGGAAGGTCCTCATTTGGGTACTGGTCACATGAGCTAACTATAGCAGGACACCATCAGTAAGAATGGAAGGTCCTCATTTGGGTACCGGTCACATGAGCTAACTATAGCAGGACACCATCAGTAAGAATAGAAGGGATGGAGTCCATCTACACTACTAACTATAGCAGGACACCATCAGTAAGAATGGAAGGGATGGAGTCAATCTACACTACTAACTATAGCAGGACACCATCATTAAGAATGGAAGGGATGGAGTCCATCTACACTTCTAACTATAGCAGGACACCATCAGTAGGAATGGAAGGGCTGGAGTCCATCTACACTACTAACTATAGCAGGACACCATCAGTAAGAATGGAAGGGATGGAGTCCATCTACACTACTAACTATAGCAGGACACCATCAGTAAGAATGGAAGGGATGGAGTCCATCTACACTACTAACTATAGCAGGACACCATCAGTAAGAATGGAAGGGAGGGAGTCCATCTACACTACTAACTATAGCAGGACACCATCAGTATGAATGGAAGGGATGGAGTTCATCTACACTACTAACTATAGCAGGACACCATCAGTAAGAATGGAAGGGATGGAGTCCATCTACACTACTAACTATAGCAGGACACCATCAGTAAGAATGGAAGGGATGGAGTCCATCTACACTACTAACTATAGCAGGACACCATCAGTAAGAATGGAAGGGATGGAGTCCATCTACACTACTAACTATAGCAGGACACCATCAGTAAGAATGGAAGGGATGGAGTCCATCTACACTACTAACTATAGCAGGACACCATCAGTAAGAATGGAAGGGATGGAGTCCATCTACACTACTAACTATAGCAGGACACCATCAGTAAGAATGGAAGGGATGGAGTCCATCTACACTACTAACTATAGCAGGACACCATCAGTAAGAATGGAAGGGATGGAGTCCATCTACACTACTAACTATAGCAGGACACCATCAGTAAGAATGGAAGGGACGGAGTCCATCTACACTACTAACTATAGCAGGACACCATCAGTAAGAATGGTAGGGATGGAGTCCATCTACACTACTAACTATAGCAGGACACCATCAGTAGGAATGGAAGGGCTGGAGTCCATCTACACTACTAACTATAGCAGGACACCATCAGTAAGAATGGAAGGGATGGAGTCCATCTACACTACTAACTATAGCAGGACACCATCAGTAAGAATGGAAAGGATGGAGTCCATCTACACTACTAACTATAGCAGGACACCATCAGTAAGAATGGAAGGGCTGGAGTCTATCTACACTACTAACTATAGCAGGACACCATCAGTAAGAATGGAAGGGATGGAGTCCATCTACACTACTAACTATAGCAGGACACCATCAGTAAGAATGGAAAGGATGGAGTCCATCTACACTACTAACTATAGCAGGACACCATCAGTAAGAATGGAAGGGCTGGAGTCCATCTACACTACTAACTATAGCAGGACACCATCGGTAAGAATGGAAGGGATGGAGTCCATCTACACTACTAACTATAGCAGGACACCATCAGTAAGAATGGAAGGGATGGAGTCCATCTGCACTACTAACTATAGCAGGACACCATCAGTAAGAATGGAAGGGATGGAGTCCATCTACACTACTAACTATAGCAGGACACCATCAGTAGGAATGAAAGGGATGGAGTCCATCTACACTACTAACTATAGCAGGACACCATCAGTAAGAATGGAAGGGATGGAGTCCATCTACACTACTAACTATAGCAGGACACCATCAGTAGGAATGGAAGGGATGGAGTCCATCTACACTACTAACTATAGCAGGACACCATCAGTAAGAATGGAAGGGATGGAGTCCATCTACACTACTAACTATAGCAGGACACCATCAGTAAGAATGGAAGGGATGGAGTCCATCTACACTACTAACTATAGCAGGACACCATCAGTAAGAATGGAAGGGATGGAGTCCATCTACACTATTAACTATAGCAGGACACCATCAGTAAGAATGGAAGGGATGGAGTCCATCTACACTACTAACTATAGCAGGACACCATCAGTAAGAATGGAAGGGATGGAGTCCATCTACACTACTAACTATAGCAGGACACCATCAGTAAGAATGGAAGGGATGGAGTCCATCTACACTACTAACTATAGCAGGACACCAACAGTAAGAATGGAAGGGATGGAGTCCATCTACACTACTAACTATAGCAGCACACCATCAGTAAGAATGGAAGGGATGGAGTCCATCTACACTACTAACTATAGCAGGACACCATCAGTAAGAATGGAAGGGATGGAGTCCATCTACACTACTAACTATAGCAGGACACCATCAGTAAGAATGGAAGGGATGGAGTCCATCTACACTACTAAATATAGCAGGACACCATCAGTAAGAATGGAAGGGATGGAGTCCATCTACACTACTAACTATAGCAGGACACCATCAGTAAGAATGGAAGGGATGGAGTCCATCTACACTACTAACTATAGCAGGACACCATCAGTAAGAATGGAAGGGAAGGAGTCCATCTACACTACTAACTATAGCAGGACACCATCAGTAAGAATGGAAGGGATGGAGTCCATCTACACTATTAACTATAGCAGGACACCATCAGTAAGAATGGAAGGGATGGAGTCCATCTACACTACTAACTATAGCAGGACACCATCAGTAAGAATGGAAGTGATGGAGTCCATCTACACTACTAACTATAGCAGGACACCATCAGTAAGAATGGAAGGGATGGAGTCCATCTACACTACTAACTATAGCAGGACACCATCAGTAAGAATGGAAGGGATGGAGTCCATCTACACTATTAACTATAGCAGGACACCATCAGTAAGAATGGAAGGGATGGAGTCCATCTACACTACTAACTATAGCAGGACACCATCAGTAGGAATGGAAGGGACGGAGTCCATCTACACTACTAACTATAGCAGGACACCATCAGTAAGAATGGAAGGGATGGAGTCCATCTACACTACTAACTATAGCAGGACACCATCAGTAAGAATGGAAGGGATGGAGTCCATCTACACTACTAACTATAGCAGGACACCATCAGTAGGAATGGAAGGGATGGAGTCCATCTACACTACTAACTATAGCAGGACACCATCAGTAATAATGGAAGGGATGGAGTCCATCTACACTACTAACTATAGCAGGACACCATCAGTAAGAATGGAAGGGACGGAGTCCATCTACACTACTAACTATAGCAGGACACCATCAGTAAGAATGGAAGGGATGGAGTCCATCTACACTACTAACTATAGCAGGACACCATCAGTAGGAATGGAAGGGATGGAGTCCATCTACACTACTAACTATAGCAGGACACCATCAGTAAGAATGGAAGGGACGGAGTCCATCTACACTACTAACTATAGCAGGACACCATCAGTAAGAATGGAAGGGAAGGAGTCCATCTACACTACTAACTATAGCAGGACACCATCAGTAAGAATGGAAGGGATGGAGTCCATCTACACTATTAACTATAGCAGGACACCATCAGTAAGAATGGAAGGGATGGAGTCCATCTACACTACTAACTATAGCAGGACACCATCAGTAATAATGGAAGGGATGGAGTCCATCTACACTACTAACTATAGCAGGACACCATCAGTAAGAATGGAAGGGATGGAGTCCATCTACACTACTAACTACAGCAGGATACCATCGGTAAGAATGGAAGGGATGGAGTCCATCTACACTACTAACTATAGCAGGACATCATCAGTAAGAATGGAAGGGATGGAGTCCATCTACACTATTAACTATAGCAGGACACCATCAGTAGGAATGGAAGGGATGGAGTCCATCTACACTACTAACTATAGCAGGACACCATCAGTAAGAATGGAAGGGATGGAGTCCATCTACACTACTAACTATAGCAGGACACCATCAGTAAGAATGGAAGGGATGGAGTCCATCTACACTACTAACTATAGCAGGACACCATCAGTAAGAATGGAAGGGATGGAGTCCATCTACACTACTAACTATAGCAGGACACCATCAGTAAGAATGGAAGGGATGGAGTCCATCTAAACTACTAACTATAGCAGGACACCATCAGTAAGAATGGAAGGGATGGAGTCCATCTACACTACTAACTATAGCAGGACACCATCAGTAAGAATGGAAGGGACGGAGTCCATCTACACTACTAACTATAGCAGGACACCATCAGTAAGAATGGAAGGGATGGAGTCCATCTACACTACTAACTATAGCAGGACACCAACAGTAAGAATGGAAGGGATGGAGTCCATCTACACTACTAACTATAGCAGGACACCATCAGTAAGAATGGAAGGGATGGAGTCTATCTACACTACTAACTATAGCAGGACACCATCAGTAAGAATGGAAGGGACGGAGTCCATCTACACTACTAACTATAGCAGGACACCATCAGTAAGAATGGAAGGTCCTCATTTGGGTACTGGTCACATGAGCTAACTATAGCAGGACACCATCAGTAAGAATGGAAGGTCCTCATTTGGGTACCGGTCACATGAGCTAACTATAGCAGGACACCATCAGTAAGAATAGAAGGGATGGAGTCCATCTACACTACTAACTATAGCAGGACACCATCAGTAAGAATGGAAGGGATGGAGTCCATCTACACTACTAACTATAGCAGGACACCATCATTAAGAATGGAAGGGATGGAGTCCATCTACACTTCTAACTATAGCAGGACACCATCAGTAGGAATGGAAGGGCTGGAGTCCATCTACACTACTAACTATAGCAGGACACCATCAGTAAGAATGGAAGGGATGGAGTCCATCTACACTACTAACTATAGCAGGACACCATCAGTAAGAATGGAAGGGATGGAGTCCATCTACACTACTAACTATAGCAGGACACCATCAGTAAGAATGGAAGGGAGGGAGTCCATCTACACTACTAACTATAGCAGGACACCATCAGTATGAATGGAAGGGATGGAGTTCATCTACACTACTAACTATAGCAGGACACCATCAGTAAGAATGGAAGGGATGGAGTCCATCTACACTACTAACTATAGCAGGACACCATCAGTAAGAATGGAAGGGATGGAGTCCATCTACACTACTAACTATAGCAGGACACCATCAGTAAGAATGGAAGGGATGGAGTCCATCTACACTACTAACTATAGCAGGACACCATCAGTAAGAATGGAAGGGATGGAGTCCATCTACACTACTAACTATAGCAGGACACCAACAGTAAGAATGGAAGGGATGGAGTCCATCTACACTACTAACTATAGCAGGACACCATCAGTAAGAATGGAAGGGATGGAGTCCATCTACACTACTAACTATAGCAGGACACCATCAGTAAGAATGGAAGGGATGGAGTCCATCTACACTACTAACTATAGCAGGACACCATCAGTAAGAATGGAAGGGACGGAGTCCATCTACACTACTAACTATAGCAGGACACCATCAGTAAGAATGGTAGGGATGGAGTCCATCTACACTACTAACTATAGCAGGACACCATCAGTAGGAATGGAAGGGCTGGAGTCCATCTACACTACTAACTATAGCAGGACACCATCAGTAAGAATGGAAGGGATGGAGTCCATCTACACTACTAACTATAGCAGGACACCATCAGTAAGAATGGAAAGGATGGAGTCCATCTACACTACTAACTATAGCAGGACACCATCAGTAAGAATGGAAGGGCTGGAGTCTATCTACACTACTAACTATAGCAGGACACCATCAGTAAGAATGGAAGGGATGGAGTCCATCTACACTACTAACTATAGCAGGACACCATCAGTAAGAATGGAAAGGATGGAGTCCATCTACACTACTAACTATAGCAGGACACCATCAGTAAGAATGGAAGGGCTGGAGTCCATCTACACTACTAACTATAGCAGGACACCATCGGTAAGAATGGAAGGGATGGAGTCCATCTACACTACTAACTATAGCAGGACACCATCAGTAAGAATGGAAGGGATGGAGTCCATCTGCACTACTAACTATAGCAGGACACCATCAGTAAGAATGGAAGGGATGGAGTCCATCTACACTACTAACTATAGCAGGACACCATCAGTAGGAATGGAAGGGATGGAGTCCATCTACACTACTAACTATAGCAGGACACCATCAGTAAGAATGGAAGGGATGGAGTCCATCTACACTACTAACTATAGCAGGACACCATCAGTAGGAATGGAAGGGATGGAGTCCATCTACACTACTAACTATAGCAGGACACCATCAGTAAGAATGGAAGGGATGGAGTCCATCTACACTACTAACTATAGCAGGACACCATCAGTAAGAATGGAAGGGATGGAGTCCATCTACACTACTAACTATAGCAGGACACCATCAGTAAGAATGGAAGGGATGGAGTCCATCTACACTATTAACTATAGCAGGACACCATCAGTAAGAATGGAAGGGATGGAGTCCATCTACACTACTAACTATAGCAGGACACCATCAGTAGGAATGGAAGGGACGGAGTCCATCTACACTACTAACTATAGCAGGACACCATCAGTAAGAATGGAAGGGATGGAGTCCATCTACACTACTAACTATAGCAGGACACCATCAGTAAGAATGGAAGGGATGGAGTCCATCTACACTACTAACTATAGCAGGACACCATCAGTAGGAATGGAAGGGATGGAGTCCATCTACACTACTAACTATAGCAGGACACCATCAGTAAGAATGGAAGGGATGGAGTCCATCTACACTACTAACTATAGCAGGACACCATCAGTAAGAATGGAAGGGATGGAGTCCATCTACACTACTAACTATAGCAGGACACCATCAGTAAGAATGGAAGGGATGGAGTCCATCTACACTACTAACTATAGCAGGACACCATCAGTAAGAATGGAAGGGCTGGAGTCCATCTACACTACTAACTATAGCAGGACACCATCGGTAAGAATGGAAGGGATGGAGTCCATCTACACTACTAACTATTGCAGGACACCATCAGTAAGAATGGAAGGGATGGAGTCCATCTACACTACTAACTATAGCAGGACACCATCAGTAAGAATGGAAGGGATGGAGTCCATCTACACTACTAACTATAGCAGGACACCATCAGTAGGAATGGAAGGGATGGAGTCCATCTACACTACTAACTATAGCAGGACACCATCAGTAAGAATGGAAGGGATGGAGTCCATCTACACTACTAACTATAGCAGGACACCATCAGTAGGAATGGAAGGGATGGAGTCCATCTACACTACTAACTATAGCAGGACACCATCAGTAAGAATGGAAGGGATGGAGTCCATCTACACTACTAACTATAGCAGGACACCATCAGTAAGAATGGAAGGGATGGAGTCCATCTACACTACTAACTATAGCAGGACACCATCAGTAAGAATGGAAGGGATGGAGTCCATCTACACTATTAACTATAGCAGGACACCATCAGTAAGAATGGAAGGGATGGAGTCCATCTACACTACTAACTATAGCAGGACACCATCAGTAGGAATGGAAGGGACGGAGTCCATCTACACTACTAACTATAGCAGGACACCATCAGTAAGAATGGAAGGGATGGAGTCCATCTACACTACTAACTATAGCAGGACACCATCAGTAAGAATGGAAGGGATGGAGTCCATCTACACTACTAACTATAGCAGGACACCATCAGTAGGAATGGAAGGGATGGAGTCCATCTACACTACTAACTATAGCAGGACACCATCAGTAATAATGGAAGGGATGGAGTCCATCTACACTACTAACTATAGCATGACACCATCAGTAAGAATGGAAGGGACGGAGTCCATCTACACTACTAACTATAGCAGGACACCATCAGTAGGAATGGAAGGGATGGAGTCCATCTACACTACTAACTATAGCAGGACACCATCAGTAAGAATGGAAGGGATGGAGTCCATCTACACTACTAACTATAGCAGGACACCATCAGTAAGAATGGAAGGGATGGAGTCCATCTACACTACTAACTATAGCAGGACACCATCAGTAAGAATGGAAGGGATGGAGTCCATCTACACTACTAACTATAGCAGGACACCATCAGTAAGAATGGAAGGGATGGAGTCCATCTACACTACTAACTATAGCAGGACACCATCAGTAGGAATGGAAGGGATGGAGTCCATCTACACTACTAACTATAGCAGGACACCCTCAGTAATAATGGAAGGGATGGAGTCCATCTACACTACTAACTATAGCAGGACACCATCAGTAAGAATGGAAGGGATGGAGTCCATCTACACTACTAACTATAGCAGGACACCATCAGTAAGAATGGAAGGGATGGAGTCCATCTACACTACTAACTATAGCAGGACACCATCAGTAAGAATGGAAGGGATGGAGTCCATCTACACTACTAACTATAGCAGGACACCATCAGTAAGAATGGAAGGGATGGAGTCCATCTACACTACTAACTATAGCAGGACACCATCAGTAGGAATGGAAGGGATGGAGTCCATCTACACTACTAACTATAGCAGGACACCATCAGTAAGAATGGAAGGGATGGAGTCCATCTACACTACTAACTATAGCAGGACACCATCAGTAATAATGGAAGGGAAGGAGTCCATCTACACTACTAACTATAGCAGGACACCATCAGTAAGAATGGAAGGGATGGAGTCCATCTACACTATTAACTATAGCAGGACACCATCAGTAAGAATGGAAGGGATGGAGTCCATCTACACTACTAACTATAGCAGGACACCATCAGTAAGAATGGAAGGGATGGAGTCCATCTACACTACTAACTATAGCAGGACACCATCAGTAAGAATGGAAGGGATGGAGTCCATCTACACTACTAACTATAGCAGGACACCATCAGTAGGAATGGAAGGGATGGAGTCCATCTACACTACTAACTATAGCAGCACACCATCAGTAAGAATGGAAGGGATGGAGTCCATCTACACTACTAACTATAGCAGGACACCATCAGTAAGAATGGAAGGGATGGAGTCCATCTACACTACTAACTATAGCAGGACACCATCAGTAAGAATGGAAGGGATGGAGTCCATCTACACTACTAACTATAGCAGGACACCATCAGTAAGAATGGAAGGGATGGAGTCCATCTACACTACTAACTATAGCAGGACACCATCAGTAAGAATGGAAGGGATGGAGTCCATCTACACTACTAACTATAGCAGGACACCATCAGTAAGAATGGAAGGGAAGGAGTCCATCTACACTACTAACTATAGCAGGACACCATCAGTAGGAATGGAAGGGATGGTGTCCATCTACACTACTAACTATAGCAGGACACCATCAGTAAGAATGGAAGGGATGGAGTCCATCTACACTACTAACTATAGCAGGACACCATCAGTAAGAATGGAAGGGATGGAGTCCATCTACACTACTAACTATAGCAGGACACCATCAGTAAGAATGGAAGGGATGGAGTCCATCTACACTACTAACTATAGCAGGACACCATCAGTAAGAATGGAAGGGATGGAGTCCATCTACACTACTAACTATAGCAGGACACCATCAGTAAGAATGGAAGGGATGGAGTCCATCTACACTACTAACTATAGCAGGACACCATCAGTAAGAATGGAAGGGATGGAGTCCATCTACACTACTAACTATAGCAGGACACCATCAGTAAGAATGGAAGGGATGGAGTCCATCTACACTACTAACTATAGCAGGACACCATCAGTAAGAATGGAAGGGATGGAGTCCATCTACACTACTAACTATAGCAGGACACCATCAGTAAGAATGGAAGGGATGGAGTCCATCTACACTACTAACTATAGCAGGACACCATCAGTAAGAATGGAAGGGATGGAGTCCATCTACACTACTAACTATAGCAGGACACCATCAGTAAGAATGGAAGGGATGGAGTCCATCTACACTACTAACTATAGCAGGACACCATCAGTAAGAATGGAAGGGATGGAGTCCATCTACACTACTAACTATAGCAGGACACCATCAGTAAGAATGGAAGGGATGGAGTCCATCTACACTACTAACTATAGCAGGACACCATCAGTAAGAATGGAAGGGATGGAGTCCATCTACACTACTAACTATAGCAGGACACCATCAGTAAGAATGGAAGGGATGGAGTCCATCTACACTACTAACTATAGCAGGACACCATCAGTAAGAATGGAAGGGATGGAGTCCATCTACACTACTAACTATAGCAGGACACCATCAGTAAGAATGGAAGGGATGGAGTCCATCTACACTACTAACTATAGCAGGACACCATCAGTAAGAATGGAAGGGATGGAGTCCATCTACACTACTAACTATAGCAGGACACCATCAGTAAGAATGGAAGGGATGGAGTCCATCTACACTACTAACTATAGCAGGACACCATCAGTAAGAATGGAAGGGATGGAGTCCATCTACACTACTAACTATAGCAGGACACCATCAGTAAGAATGGAAGGGATGGAGTCCATCTACACTACTAACTATAGCAGGACACCATCAGTAAGAATGGAAGGGATGGAGTCCATCTACACTACTAACTATAGCAGGACACCATCAGTAAGAATGGAAGGGATGGAGTCCATCTACACTACTAACTATAGCAGGACACCATCAGTAAGAATGGAAGGGATGGAGTCCATCTACACTACTAACTATAGCAGGACACCATCAGTAAGAATGGAAGGGATGGAGTCCATCTACACTACTAACTATAGCAGGACACCATCAGTAAGAATGGAAGGGATGGAGTCCATCTACACTACTAACTATAGCAGGACACCATCAGTAAGAATGGAAGGGATGGAGTCCATCTACACTACTAACTATAGCAGGACACCATCAGTAAGAATGGAAGGGATGGAGTCCATCTACACTACTAACTATAGCAGGACACCATCAGTAAGAATGGAAGGGATGGAGTCCATCTACACTACTAACTATAGCAGGACACCATCAGTAAGAATGGAAGGGATGGAGTCCATCTACACTACTAACTATAGCAGGACACCATCAGTAAGAATGGAAGGGATGGAGTCCATCTACACTACTAACTATAGCAGGACACCATCAGTAAGAATGGAAGGGATGGAGTCCATCTACACTACTAACTATAGCAGGACACCATCAGTAAGAATGGAAGGGATGGAGTCCATCTACACTACTAACTATAGCAGGACACCATCAGTAAGAATGGAAGGGATGGAGTCCATCTACACTACTAACTATAGCAGGACACCATCAGTAAGAATGGAAGGGATGGAGTCCATCTACACTACTAACTATAGCAGGACACCATCAGTAAGAATGGAAGGGATGGAGTCCATCTACACTACTAACTATAGCAGGACACCATCAGTAAGAATGGAAGGGATGGAGTCCATCTACACTACTAACTATAGCAGGACACCATCAGTAAGAATGGAAGGGATGGAGTCCATCTACACTACTAACTATAGCAGGACACCATCAGTAAGAATGGAAGGGATGGAGTCCATCTACACTACTAACTATAGCAGGACACCATCAGTAAGAATGGAAGGGATGGAGTCCATCTACACTACTAACTATAGCAGGACACCATCAGTAAGAATGGAAGGGATGGAGTCCATCTACACTACTAACTATAGCAGGACACCATCAGTAAGAATGGAAGGGATGGAGTCCATCTACACTACTAACTATAGCAGGACACCATCAGTAAGAATGGAAGGGATGGAGTCCATCTACACTACTAACTATAGCAGGACACCATCAGTAAGAATGGAAGGGATGGAGTCCATCTACACTACTAACTATAGCAGGACACCATCAGTAAGAATGGAAGGGATGGAGTCCATCTACACTACTAACTATAGCAGGACACCATCAGTAAGAATGGAAGGGATGGAGTCCATCTACACTACTAACTATAGCAGGACACCATCAGTAAGAATGGAAGGGATGGAGTCCATCTACACTACTAACTATAGCAGGACACCATCAGTAAGAATGGAAGGGATGGAGTCCATCTACACTACTAACTATAGCAGGACACCATCAGTAAGAATGGAAGGGATGGAGTCCATCTACACTACTAACTATAGCAGGACACCATCAGTAAGAATGGAAGGGATGGAGTCCATCTACACTACTAACTATAGCAGGACACCATCAGTAAGAATGGAAGGGATGGAGTCCATCTACACTACTAACTATAGCAGGACACCATCAGTAAGAATGGAAGGGATGGAGTCCATCTACACTACTAACTATAGCAGGACACCATCAGTAAGAATGGAAGGGATGGAGTCCATCTACACTACTAACTATAGCAGGACACCATCAGTAAGAATGGAAGGGATGGAGTCCATCTACACTACTAACTATAGCAGGACACCATCAGTAAGAATGGAAGGGATGGAGTCCATCTACACTACTAACTATAGCAGGACACCATCAGTAAGAATGGAAGGGATGGAGTCCATCTACACTACTAACTATAGCAGGACACCATCAGTAAGAATGGAAGGGATGGAGTCCATCTACACTACTAACTATAGCAGGACACCATCAGTAAGAATGGAAGGGATGGAGTCCATCTACACTACTAACTATAGCAGGACACCATCAGTAAGAATGGAAGGGATGGAGTCCATCTACACTACTAACTATAGCAGGACACCATCAGTAAGAATGGAAGGGATGGAGTCCATCTACACTACTAACTATAGCAGGACACCATCAGTAAGAATGGAAGGGATGGAGTCCATCTACACTACTAACTATAGCAGGACACCATCAGTAAGAATGGAAGGGATGGAGTCCATCTACACTACTAACTATAGCAGGACACCATCAGTAAGAATGGAAGGGATGGAGTCCATCTACACTACTAACTATAGCAGGACACCATCAGTAAGAATGGAAGGGATGGAGTCCATCTACACTACTAACTATAGCAGGACACCATCAGTAAGAATGGAAGGGATGGAGTCCATCTACACTACTAACTATAGCAGGACACCATCAGTAAGAATGGAAGGGATGGAGTCCATCTACACTACTAACTATAGCAGGACACCATCAGTAAGAATGGAAGGGATGGAGTCCATCTACACTACTAACTATAGCAGGACACCATCAGTAAGAATGGAAGGGATGGAGTCCATCTACACTACTAACTATAGCAGGACACCATCAGTAAGAATGGAAGGGATGGAGTCCATCTACACTACTAACTATAGCAGGACACCATCAGTAAGAATGGAAGGGATGGAGTCCATCTACACTACTAACTATAGCAGGACACCATCAGTAAGAATGGAAGGGATGGAGTCCATCTACACTACTAACTATAGCAGGACACCATCAGTAAGAATGGAAGGGATGGAGTCCATCTACACTACTAACTATAGCAGGACACCATCAGTAAGAATGGAAGGGATGGAGTCCATCTACACTACTAACTATAGCAGGACACCATCAGTAAGAATGGAAGGGATGGAGTCCATCTACACTACTAACTATAGCAGGACACCATCAGTAAGAATGGAAGGGATGGAGTCCATCTACACTACTAACTATAGCAGGACACCATCAGTAAGAATGGAAGGGATGGAGTCCATCTACACTACTAACTATAGCAGGACACCATCAGTAAGAATGGAAGGGATGGAGTCCATCTACACTACTAACTATAGCAGGACACCATCAGTAAGAATGGAAGGGATGGAGTCCATCTACACTACTAACTATAGCAGGACACCATCAGTAAGAATGGAAGGGATGGAGTCCATCTACACTACTAACTATAGCAGGACACCATCAGTAAGAATGGAAGGGATGGAGTCCATCTACACTACTAACTATAGCAGGACACCATCAGTAAGAATGGAAGGGATGGAGTCCATCTACACTACTAACTATAGCAGGACACCATCAGTAAGAATGGAAGGGATGGAGTCCATCTACACTACTAACTATAGCAGGACACCATCAGTAAGAATGGAAGGGATGGAGTCCATCTACACTACTAACTATAGCAGGACACCATCAGTAAGAATGGAAGGGATGGAGTCCATCTACACTACTAACTATAGCAGGACACCATCAGTAAGAATGGAAGGGCTGGAGTCCATCTACACTACTAACTATAGCAGGACACCATCAGTAAGAATGGAAGGGATGGAGTCCATCTACACTACTAACTATAGCAGGACACCATCAGTAAGAATGGAAGGGATGGAGTCCATCTACACTACTAACTATAGCAGGACACCATCAGTAAGAATGGAAGGGATGGAGTCCATCTACACTACTAACTATAGCAGGACACCATCAGTAAGAATGGAAGGGATGGAGTCCATCTACACTACTAACTATAGCAGGACACCATCAGTAAGAATGGAAGGGATGGAGTCCATCTACACTACTAACTATAGCAGGACACCATCAGTAAGAATGGAAGGGATGGAGTCCATCTACACTACTAACTATAGCAGGACACCATCAGTAAGAATGGAAGGGATGGAGTCCATCTACACTACTAACTATAGCAGGACACCATCAGTAAGAATGGAAGGGATGGAGTCCATCTACACTACTAACTATAGCAGGACACCATCAGTAAGAATGGAAGGGATGGAGTCCATCTACACTACTAACTATAGCAGGACACCATCAGTAAGAATGGAAGGGATGGAGTCCATCTACACTACTAACTATAGCAGGACACCATCAGTAAGAATGGAAGGGATGGAGTCCATCTACACTACTAACTATAGCAGGACACCATCAGTAAGAATGGAAGGGATGGAGTCCATCTACACTACTAACTATAGCAGGACACCATCAGTAAGAATGGAAGGGATGGAGTCCATCTACACTACTAACTATAGCAGGACACCATCAGTAAGAATGGAAGGGATGGAGTCCATCTACACTACTAACTATAGCAGGACACCATCAGTAAGAATGGAAGGGATGGAGTCCATCTACACTACTAACTATAGCAGGACACCATCAGTAAGAATGGAAGGGATGGAGTCCATCTACACTACTAACTATAGCAGGACACCATCAGTAAGAATGGAAGGGATGGAGTCCATCTACACTACTAACTATAGCAGGACACCATCAGTAAGAATGGAAGGGATGGAGTCCATCTACACTACTAACTATAGCAGGACACCATCAGTAAGAATGGAAGGGATGGAGTCCATCTACACTACTAACTATAGCAGGACACCATCAGTAAGAATGGAAGGGATGGAGTCCATCTACACTACTAACTATAGCAGGACACCATCAGTAAGAATGGAAGGGATGGAGTCCATCTACACTACTAACTATAGCAGGACACCATCAGTAAGAATGGAAGGGATGGAGTCCATCTACACTACTAACTATAGCAGGACACCATCAGTAAGAATGGAAGGGATGGAGTCCATCTACACTACTAACTATAGCAGGACACCATCAGTAAGAATGGAAGGGATGGAGTCCATCTACACTACTAACTATAGCAGGACACCATCAGTAAGAATGGAAGGGATGGAGTCCATCTACACTACTAACTATAGCAGGACACCATCAGTAAGAATGGAAGGGATGGAGTCCATCTACACTACTAACTATAGCAGGACACCATCAGTAAGAATGGAAGGGATGGAGTCCATCTACACTACTAACTATAGCAGGACACCATCAGTAAGAATGGAAGGGATGGAGTCCATCTACACTACTAACTATAGCAGGACACCATCAGTAAGAATGGAAGGGATGGAGTCCATCTACACTACTAACTATAGCAGGACACCATCAGTAAGAATGGAAGGGATGGAGTCCATCTACACTACTAACTATAGCAGGACACCATCAGTAAGAATGGAAGGGATGGAGTCCATCTACACTACTAACTATAGCAGGACACCATCAGTAAGAATGGAAGGGATGGAGTCCATCTACACTACTAACTATAGCAGGACACCATCAGTAAGAATGGAAGGGATGGAGTCCATCTACACTACTAACTATAGCAGGACACCATCAGTAAGAATGGAAGGGATGGAGTCCATCTACACTACTAACTATAGCAGGACACCATCAGTAAGAATGGAAGGGATGGAGTCCATCTACACTACTAACTATAGCAGGACACCATCAGTAAGAATGGAAGGGATGGAGTCCATCTACACTACTAACTATAGCAGGACACCATCAGTAAGAATGGAAGGGATGGAGTCCATCTACACTACTAACTATAGCAGGACACCATCAGTAAGAATGGAAGGGATGGAGTCCATCTACACTACTAACTATAGCAGGACACCATCAGTAGGAATGGAAGGGATGGAGTCCATCTACACTACTAACTATAGCAGGACACCATCAGTAAGAATGGAAGGGATGGAGTCCATCTACACTACTAACTATAGCAGGACACCATCAGTAGGAATGGAAGGGATGGAGTCCATCTACACTACTAACTATAGCAGGACACCATCAGTAAGAATGGAAGGGATGGAGTCCATCTACACTACTAACTATAGCAGGACACCATCAGTAAGAATGGAAGGGATGGAGTCCATCTACACTACTAACTATAGCAGGACACCATCAGTAAGAATGGAAGGGATGGAGTCCATCTACACTACTAACTATAGCAGGACACCATCAGTAAGAATGGAAGGGATGGAGTCCATCTACACTACTAACTATAGCAGGACACCATCAGTAAGAATGGAAGGGCGTAGTCCATCTACACTACTAACTATAGCAGGACACCATCAGTAAGAATGGAAGGGATGGAGTCCATCTACACTACTGACTATAGCAGGACACCATCAGTAAGAATGGAAGGGATGGAGTCCATCTACACTACTGACTATAGCAGGACACCATCAGTAAGAATGGAAGGGATGGAGTCCATCTACACTACTAACTATAGCAGGACACCATCAGTAGGAATGGAAGGGATGGAGTCCATCTACACTACTAACTATAGCAGGACACCATCAGTAAGAATGGAAGGGACGGAGTCCATCTACACTACTAACTATAGCAGGACACCATCAGTAAGAATGGAAGGGATGGAGTCCATCTACACTACTAACTATAGCAGGACACCATCAGTAAGAATGGAAGGGATGGAGTCCATCTACACTACTAACTATAGCAGGACACCATCAGTAAGAATGGAAGGGATGGAGTCCATCTACACTACTAACTATAGCAGGACACCATCAGTAAGAATGGAAGGGATGGAGTCCATCTACACTACTAACTATAGCAGGACACCATCAGTAAGAATGGAAGGGATGGAGTCCATCTACACTACTAACTATAGCAGGACACCATCAGTAAGAATGGAAGGGATGGAGTCCATCTACACTACTAACTATAGCAGGACACCATCAGTAAGAATGGAAGGGCTGGAGTCCATCTACACTACTAACTATAGCAGGACACCATCGGTAAGAATGGAAGGGATGGAGTCCATCTACACTACTAACTATAGCAGGACACCATCAGTAAGAATGGAAGGGATGGAGTCCATCTACACTACTAACTATAGCAGGACACCATCAGTAAGAATGGAAGGGCTGGAGTCCATCTACACTATTAACTATAGCAGGACACCATCAGTAAGAATGGAAGGGATGGAGTCCATCTACACTACTAACTATAGCAGGACACCATCAGTAAGAATGGAAGGGATGGAGTCCATCTACACTACTAACTATAGCAGGACACCATCAGTAAGAATGGAAGGGATGGAGTCCATCTACACTACTAACTATAGCAGGACACCATCAGTAAGAATGGAAGGGATGGAGTCCATCTACACTACTAACTATAGCAGGACACCATCAGTAAGAATGGAAGGGCTGGAGTCCATCTACACTACTAACTATAGCAGGACACCATCGGTAAGAATGGAAGGGATGGAGTCCATCTACACTACTAACTATAGCAGGACACCATCAGTAAGAATGGAAGGGATGGAGTCCATCTACACTACTAACTATAGCAGGACACCATCAGTAAGAATGGAAGGGATGGAGTCCATCTACACTACTAACTATAGCAGGACACCATCAGTAGGAATGGAAGGGATGGTGTCCATCTACACTACTAACTATAGCAGGACACCATCAGTAAGAATGGAAGGGATGGAGTCCATCTACACTACTAACTATAGCAGGACACCATCAGTAAGAATGGAAGGGATGGAGTCCATCTACACTACTAACTATAGCAGGACACCATCAGTAAGAATGGAAGGGATGGAGTCCATCTACACTACTAACTATAGCAGGACACCATCAGTAAGAATGGAAGGGATGGAGTCCATCTACACTACTAACTATAGCAGGACACCATCAGTAAGAATGGAAGGGATGGAGTCCATCTACACTACTAACTATAGCAGGACACCATCAGTAAGAATGGAAGGGATGGAGTCCATCTACACTACTAACTATAGCAGGACACCATCAGTAAGAATGGAAGGGCTGGAGTCCATCTACACTACTAACTATAGCAGGACACCATCAGTAAGAATGGAAGGGATGGAGTCCATCTACACTACTGACTATAGCAGGACACCATCAGTAAGAATGGAAGGGATGGAGTCCATCTACACTACTAACTATAGCAGGACACCATCAGTAAGAATGGAAGGGATGGAGTCCATCTACACTACTAACTATAGCAGGACACCATCAGTAAGAATGGAAGGGACGGAGTCCATCTACACTACTAACTATAGCAGGACACCATCAGTAAGAATGGAAGGGATGGAGTCCATCTACACTACTAACTATAGCAGGACACCATCAGTAAGAATGGAAGGGATGGAGTCCATCTACACTACTAACTATAGCAGGACACCATCAGTAAGAATGGAAGGGATGGAGTCCATCTACACTACTAACTATAGCAGGACACCATCAGTAAGAATGGAAGGGATGGAGTCCATCTACACTACTAACTATAGCAGGACACCATCAGTAAGAATGGAAGGGATGGAGTCCATCTACACTACTAACTATAGCAGGACACCATCAGTAAGAATGGAAGGGATGGAGTCCATCTACACTACTAACTATAGCAGGACACCATCAGTAAGAATGGAAGGGATGGAGTCCATCTACACTACTAACTATAGCAGGACACCATCAGTAAGAATGGAAGGGATGGAGTCCATCTACACTACTAACTATAGCAGGACACCATCCCTTCCATTCTTACTGATGGTGTCCTGCTATAGTTAGTAGTGTAGATGGACTCCATCCCTTCCATTCTTACTGATGGTGTCCTGCTATAGTTAGTAGTGTAGATGGACTCCATCCCTTCCATTCTTACTGATGGTGTCCTGCTATAGTTAGTAGTGTAGATGGACTCCATCCCTTCCATTCTTACTGATGGTGTCCTGCTATAGTTAATAGTGTAGATGGACTCCATCCCTTCCATTCTTACTGATGGTGTCCTGCTATAGTTAGTAGTGTAGATGGACTCCATCCCTTCCATTCTTACTGATGGTGTCCTGCTATAGTTAGTAGTGTAGATGGACTCCATCCCTTCCATTCTTACCGATGGTGTCCTGCTATAGTTAGTAGTGTAGATGGACTCCATCCCTTCCATTCTTACTGATGGTGTCCTGCTATAGTTAGTAGTGTAGATGGACTCCATCCCTTCCATTCTTACTGATGGTGTCCTGCTATAGTTAGTAGTGTAGATGGACTCCATCCCTTCCATTCTTACTGATGGTGTCCTGCTATAGTTAGTAGTGTAGATGGACTCCATCCCTTCCATTCTTACTGATGGTGTCCTGCTATAGTTAGTAGTGTAGATGGACTCCATCCCTTCCATTCTTACTGATGGTGTCCTGCTATAGTTAGTAGTGTAGATGGACTCCATCCCTTCCATTCTTACTGATGGTGTCCTGCTATAGTTAGTAGTGTAGATGGACTCCATCCCTTCCATTCTTACTGATGGTGTCCTGCTATAGTTAGTAGTGTAGATGGACTCCATCCCTTCCATTCTTACTGATGGTGTCCTGCTATAGTTAGTAGTGTAGATGGACTCCATCCCTTCCATTCTTACTGATGGTGTCCTGCTATAGTTAGTAGTGTAGATGGACTCCATCCCTTCCATTCTTACTGATGGTGTCCTGCTATAGTTAGTAGTGTAGATGGACTCCATCCCTTCCATTCTTACTGATGGTGTCCTGCTATAGTTAGTAGTGTAGATGGACTCCATCCCTTCCATTCTTACTGATGGTGTCCTGCTATAGTTAGTAGTGTAGATGGACTCCATCCCTTCCATTCTTACTGATGGTGTCCTGCTATAGTTAGTAGTGTAGATGGACTCCATCCCTTCCATTCTTACTGATGGTGTCCTGCTATAGTTAGTAGTGTAGATGGACTCCATCCCTTCCATTCTTACTGATGGTGTCCTGCTATAGTTAGTAGTGTAGATGGACTCCATCCCTTCCATTCTTACTGATGGTGTCCTGCTATAGTTAGTAGTGTAGATGGACTCCATCCCTTCCATTCTTACTGATGGTGTCCTGCTATAGTTAGTAGTGTAGATGGACTCCATCCCTTCCATTCTTACTGATGGTGTCCTGCTATAGTTAGTAGTGTAGATGGACTCCATCCCTTCCATTCTTACTGATGGTGTCCTGCTATAGTTAGTAGTGTAGATGGACTCCATCCCTTCCATTCTTACTGATGGTGTCCTGCTATAGTTAGTAGTGTAGATGGACTCCATCCCTTCCATTCTTACTGATGGTGTCCTGCTATAGTTAGTAGTGTAGATGGACTCCATCCCTTCCATTCTTACTGATGGTGTCCTGCTATAGTTAGTAGTGTAGATGGACTCCATCCCTTCCATTCTTACTGATGGTGTCCTGCTATAGTTAGTAGTGTAGATGGACTCCATCCCTTCCATTCTTACTGATGGTGTCCTGCTATAGTTAGTAGTGTAGATGGACTCCATCCCTTCCATTCTTACTGATGGTGTCCTGCTATAGTTAGTAGTGTAGATGGACTCCATCCCTTCCATTCTTACTGATGGTGTCCTGCTATAGTTAGTAGTGTAGATGGACTCCATCCCTTCCATTCTTACTGATGGTGTCCTGCTATAGTTAGTAGTGTAGATGGACTCCATCCCTTCCATTCTTACTGATGGTGTCCTGCTATAGTTAGTAGTGTAGATGGACTCCATCCCTTCCATTCTTACTGATGGTGTCCTGCTATAGTTAGTAGTGTAGATGGACTCCATCCCTTCCATTCTTACTGATGGTGTCCTGCTATAGTTAGTAGTGTAGATGGACTCCATCCCTTCCATTCTTACTGATGGTGTCCTGCTATAGTTAGTAGTGTAGATGGACTCCATCCCTTCCATTCTTACTGATGGTGTCCTGCTATAGTTAGTAGTGTAGATGGACTCCAGTCCCTTCCATTCTTACTGATGGTGTCCTGCTATAGTTAGTAGTGTAGATGGACTCCATCCCTTCCATTCTTACTGATGGTGTCCTGCTATAGTTAGTAGTGTAGATGGACTCCATCCCTTCCATTCTTACTGATGGTGTCCTGCTATAGTTAGTAGTGTAGATGGACTCCATCCCTTCCATTCTTACTGATGGTGTCCTGCTATAGTTAGTAGTGTAGATGGACTCCATCCCTTCCATTCTTACTGATGGTGTCCTGCTATAGTTAGTAGTGTAGATGGACTCCTCCCTTCCATTCTTACTGATGGTGTCCTGCTATAGTTAGTAGTGTAGATGGACTCCATCCCTTCCATTCTTACTGATGGTGTCCTGCTATAGTTAGTAGTGTAGATGGACTCCATCCCTTCCATTCTTACTGATGGTGTCCTGCTATAGTTAGTAGTGTAGATGGACTCCATCCCTTCCATTCTTACTGATGGTGTCCTGCTATAGTTAGTAGTGTAGATGGACTCCATCCCTTCCATTCTTACTGATGGTGTCCTGCTATAGTTAGTAGTGTAGATGGACTCCATCCCTTCCATTCTTACTGATGGTGTCCTGCTATAGTTAGTAGTGTAGATGGACTCCATCCCTTCCATTCTTACTGATGGTGTCCTGCTATAGTTAGTAGTGTAGATGGACTCCATCCCTTCCATTCTTACTGATGGTGTCCTGCTATAGTTAGTAGTGTAGATGGACTCCATCCCTTCCATTCTTACTGATGGTGTCCTGCTATAGTTAGTAGTGTAGATGGACTCCATCCCTTCCATTCTTACTGATGGTGTCCTGCTATAGTTAGTAGTGTAGATGGACTCCATCCCTTCCATTCTTACTGATGGTGTCCTGCTATAGTTAGTAGTGTAGATGGACTCCATCCCTTCCATTCTTACTGATGGTGTCCTGCTATAGTTAGTAGTGTAGATGGACTCCATCCCTTCCATTCTTACTGATGGTGTCCTGCTATAGTTAGTAGTGTAGATGGACTCCATCCCTTCCATTCTTACTGATGGTGTCCTGCTATAGTTAGTAGTGTAGATGGACTCCATCCCTTCCATTCTTACTGATGGTGTCCTGCTATAGTTAGTAGTGTAGATGGACTCCATCCCTTCCATTCTTACTGATGGTGTCCTGCTATAGTTAGTAGTGTAGATGGACTCCATCCCTTCCATTCTTACTGATGGTGTCCTGCTATAGTTAGTAGTGTAGATGGACTCCATCCCTTCCATTCTTACTGATGGTGTCCTGCTATAGTTAGTAGTGTAGATGGACTCCATCCCTTCCATTCTTACTGATGGTGTCCTGCTATAGTTAGTAGTGTAGATGGACTCCATCCCTTCCATTCTTACTGATGGTGTCCTGCTATAGTTAGTAGTGTAGATGGACTCCATCCCTTCCATTCTTACTGATGGTGTCCTGCTATAGTTAGTAGTGTAGATGGACTCCATCCCTTCCATTCTTACTGATGGTGTCCTGCTATAGTTAGTAGTGTAGATGGACTCCATCCCTTCCATTCTTACTGATGGTGTCCTGCTATAGTTAGTAGTGTAGATGGACTCCATCCCTTCCATTCTTACTGATGGTGTCCTGCTATAGTTAGTAGTGTAGATGGACTCCATCCCTTCCATTCTTACTGATGGTGTCCTGCTATAGTTAGTAGTGTAGATGGACTCCATCCCTTCCATTCTTACTGATGGTGTCCTGCTATAGTTAGTAGTGTAGATGGACTCCATCCCTTCCATTCTTACTGATGGTGTCCTGCTATAGTTAGTAGTGTAGATGGACTCCATCCCTTCCATTCTTACTGATGGTGTCCTGCTATAGTTAGTAGTGTAGATGGACTCCATCCCTTCCATTCTTACTGATGGTGTCCTGCTATAGTTAGTAGTGTAGATGGACTCCATCCCTTCCATTCTTACTGATGGTGTCCTGCTATAGTTAGTAGTGTAGATGGACTCCATCCCTTCCATTCTTACTGATGGTGTCCTGCTATAGTTAGTAGTGTAGATGGACTCCATCCCTTCCATTCTTACTGATGGTGTCCTGCTATAGTTAGTAGTGTAGATGGACTCCATCCCTTCCATTCTTACTGATGGTGTCCTGCTATAGTTAGTAGTGTAGATGGACTCCATCCCTTCCATTCTTACTGATGGTGTCCTGCTATAGTTAGTAGTGTAGATGGACTCCATCCCTTCCATTCTTACTGATGGTGTCCTGCTATAGTTAGTAGTGTAGATGGACTCCATCCCTTCCATTCTTACTGATGGTGTCCTGCTATAGTTAGTAGTGTAGATGGACTCCATCCCTTCCATTCTTACTGATGGTGTCCTGCTATAGTTAGTAGTGTAGATGGACTCCATCCCTTCCATTCTTACTGATGGTGTCCTGCTATAGTTAGTAGTGTAGATGGACTCCATCCCTTCCATTCTTACTGATGGTGTCCTGCTATAGTTAGTAGTGTAGATGGACTCCATCCCTTCCATTCTTACTGATGGTGTCCTGCTATAGTTAGTAGTGTAGATGGACTCCATCCCTTCCATTCTTACTGATGGTGTCCTGCTATAGTTAGTAGTGTAGATGGACTCCATCCCTTCCATTCTTACTGATGGTGTCCTGCTATAGTTAGTAGTGTAGATGGACTCCATCCCTTCCATTCTTACTGATGGTGTCCTGCTATAGTTAGTAGTGTAGATGGACTCCATCCCTTCCATTCTTACTGATGGTGTCCTGCTATAGTTAGTAGTGTAGATGGACTCCATCCCTTCCATTCTTACTGATGGTGTCCTGCTATAGTTAGTAGTGTAGATGGACTCCATCCCTTCCATTCTTACTGATGGTGTCCTGCTATAGTTAGTAGTGTAAATGGACTCCATCCCTTCCATTCTTACTGATGGTGTCCTGCTATAGTTAGTAGTGTAGATGGACTCCATCCCTTCCATTCTTACTGATGGTGTCCTGCTATAGTTAGTAGTGTAGATGGACTCCATCCCTTCCATTCTTACTGATGGTGTCCTGCTATAGTTAGTAGTGTAGATGGACTCCATCCCTTCCATTCTTACTGATGGTGTCCTGCTATAGTTAGTAGTGTAGATGGACTCCATCCCTTCCATTCTTACTGATGGTGTCCTGCTATAGTTAGTAGTGTAGATG
>NC_139989.1:71640084-71737331 GCF_964263955.1 Coregonus lavaretus
GACACCATCAGTAAGAATGGAAGGGATGGAGTCCATCTACACTATTAACTATAGCAGGACACCATCAGTAAGAATGGAAGGGATGGAGTCCATCTACACTACTAACTATAGCAGGACACCATCAGTAAGAATGGAAGGGATGGAGTCCATCTACACTACTAACTATAGCAGGACACCATCAGTAAGAATGGAAGGGATGGAGTCCATCTACACTACTAACTATAGCAGGACACCATCAGTAAGAATGGAAGGGATGGAGTCCATCTACACTATTAACTATAGCAGGACACCATCAGTAAGAATGGAAGGGATGGAGTCCATCTACACTACTAACTATAGCAGGACACCATCAGTAGGAATGGAAGGGACGGAGTCCATCTACACTACTAACTATAGCAGGACACCATCAGTAAGAATGGAAGGGATGGAGTCCATCTACACTACTAACTATAGCAGGACACCATCAGTAAGAATGGAAGGGATGGAGTCCATCTACACTACTAACTATAGCAGGACACCATCAGTAGGAATGGAAGGGATGGAGTCCATCTACACTACTAACTATAGCAGGACACCATCAGTAATAATGGAAGGGATGGAGTCCATCTACACTACTAACTATAGCAGGACACCATCAGTAAGAATGGAAGGGACGGAGTCCATCTACACTACTAACTATAGCAGGACACCATCAGTAAGAACTGAATGGATGGAGTCCATCTACACTACTAACTATAGCAGGACACCATCAGTAGGAATGGAAGGGATGGAGTCCATCTACACTACTAACTATAGCAGGACACCATCAGTAAGAATGGAAGGGATGGAGTCCATCTACACTACTAACTATAGCAGGACACCATCAGTAAGAATGGAAGGGATGGAGTCCATCTACACTACTAACTATAGCAGGACACCATCAGTAAGAATGGAAGGGATGGAGTCCATCTACACTACTAACTACAGCAGGATACCATCGGTAAGAATGGAAGGGATGGAGTCCATCTACACTACTAACTATAGCAGGACATCATCAGTAAGAATGGAAGGGATGGAGTCCATCTACACTATTAACTATAGCAGGACACCATCAGTAGGAATGGAAGGGATGGAGTCCATCTACACTACTAACTATAGCAGGACACCATCAGTAAGAATGGAAGGGATGGAGTCCATCTACACTACTAACTATAGCAGGACACCATCAGTAAGAATGGAAGGGATGGAGTCCATCTACACTACTAACTATAGCAGGACACCATCAGTAAGAATGGAAGGGATGGAGTCCATCTACACTACTAACTATAGCAGGACACCATCAGTAAGAATGGAAGGGATGGAGTCCATCTACACTACTAACTATAGCAGGACACCATCAGTAAGAATGGAAGGGATGGAGTCCATCTACACTACTAACTATAGCAGGACACCATCAGTAAGAATGGAAGGGATGGAGTCCATCTACACTATTAACTATAGCAGGACACCATCAGTAAGAATGGAAGGGATGGAGTCCATCTACACTACTAACTATAGCAGGACACCATCAGTAGGAATGGAAGGGACGGAGTCCATCTACACTACTAACTATAGCAGGACACCATCAGTAAGAATGGAAGGGATGGAGTCCATCTACACTACTAACTATAGCAGGACACCATCAGTAAGAATGGAAGGGATGGAGTCCATCTACACTACTAACTATAGCAGGACACCATCAGTAGGAATGGAAGGGATGGAGTCCATCTACACTACTAACTATAGCAGGACACCATCAGTAATAATGGAAGGGATGGAGTCCATCTACACTACTAACTATAGCAGGACACCATCAGTAAGAATGGAAGGGACGGAGTCCATCTACACTACTAACTATAGCAGGACACCATCAGTAAGAACTGAATGGATGGAGTCCATCTACACTACTAACTATAGCAGGACACCATCAGTAGGAATGGAAGGGATGGAGTCCATCTACACTACTAACTATAGCAGGACACCATCAGTAAGAATGGAAGGGACGGAGTCCATCTACACTACTAACTATAGCAGGACACCATCAGTAAGAATGGAAGGGAAGGAGTCCATCTACACTACTAACTATAGCAGGACACCATCAGTAAGAATGGAAGGGATGGAGTCCATCTACACTATTAACTATAGCAGGACACCATCAGTAAGAATGGAAGGGATGGAGTCCATCTACACTACTAACTATAGCAGGACACCATCAGTAAGAATGGAAGGGATGGAGTCCATCTACACTACTAACTATAGCAGGACACCATCAGTAAGAATGGAAGGGATGGAGTCCATCTACACTACTAACTACAGCAGGATACCATCGGTAAGAATGGAAGGGATGGAGTCCATCTACACTACTAACTATAGCAGGACATCATCAGTAAGAATGGAAGGGATGGAGTCCATCTACACTATTAACTATAGCAGGACACCATCAGTAGGAATGGAAGGGATGGAGTCCATCTACACTACTAACTATAGCAGGACACCATCAGTAAGAATGGAAGGGATGGAGTCCATCTACACTACTAACTATAGCAGGACACCATCAGTAAGAATGGAAGGGATGGAGTCCATCTACACTACTAACTATAGCAGGACACCATCAGTAAGAATGGAAGGGATGGAGTCCATCTACACTACTAACTATAGCAGGACACCATCAGTAAGAATGGAAGGGATGGAGTCCATCTAAACTACTAACTATAGCAGGACACCATCAGTAAGAATGGAAGGGATGGAGTCCATCTACACTACTAACTATAGCAGGACACCATCAGTAAGAATGGAAGGGACGGAGTCCATCTACACTACTAACTATAGCAGGACACCATCAGTAAGAATGGAAGGGATGGAGTCCATCTACACTACTAACTATAGCAGGACACCATCAGTAAGAATGGAAGGGATGGAGTCTATCTACACTACTAACTATAGCAGGACACCATCAGTAAGAATGGAAGGGACGGAGTCCATCTACACTACTAACTATAGCAGGACACCATCAGTAAGAATGGAAGGGACGGAGTCCATCTACACTACTAACTATAGCAGGACACCATCAGTAAGAATGGAAGGTCCTCATTTGGGTACTGGTCACATGAGCTAACTATAGCAGGACACCATCAGTAAGAATGGAAGGTCCTCATTTGGGTACCGGTCACATGAGCTAACTATAGCAGGACACCATCAGTAAGAATAGAAGGGATGGAGTCCATCTACACTACTAACTATAGCAGGACACCATCAGTAAGAATGGAAGGGATGGAGTCCATCTACACTACTAACTATAGCAGGACACCATCATTAAGAATGGAAGGGATGGAGTCCATCTACACTTCTAACTATAGCAGGACACCATCAGTAGGAATGGAAGGGCTGGAGTCCATCTACACTACTAACTATAGCAGGACACCATCAGTAAGAATGGAAGGGATGGAGTCCATCTACACTACTAACTATAGCAGGACACCATCAGTAAGAATGGAAGGGATGGAGTCCATCTACACTACTAACTATAGAAGGACACCATCAGTAAGAATGGAAGGGAGGGAGTCCATCTACACTACTAACTATAGCAGGACACCATCAGTATGAATGGAAGGGATGGAGTTCATCTACACTACTAACTATAGCAGGACACCATCAGTAAGAATGGAAGGGATGGAGTCCATCTACACTACTAACTATAGCAGGACACCATCAGTAAGAATGGAAGGGATGGAGTCCATCTACACTACTAACTATAGCAGGACACCATCAGTAAGAATGGAAGGGATGGAGTCCATCTACACTACTAACTATAGCAGGACACCATCAGTAAGAATGGAAGGGATGGAGTCCATCTACACTACTAACTATAGCAGGACACCATCAGTAAGAATGGAAGAGATGGAGTCCATCTACACTACTAACTATAGCAGGACACCATCAGTAAGAATGGAAGGGATGGAGTCCATCTACACTACTAACTATAGCAGGACACCATCAGTAAGAATGGAAGGGATGGAGTCCATCTACACTACTAACTATAGCAGGACACCATCAGTAAGAATGGAAGGGACGGAGTCCATCTACACTACTAACTATAGCAGGACACCATCAGTAAGAATGGTAGGGATGGAGTCCATCTACACTACTAACTATAGCAGGACACCATCAGTAGGAATGGAAGGGCTGGAGTCCATCTACACTACTAACTATAGCAGGACACCATCAGTAAGAATGGAAGGGATGGAGTCCATCTACACTACTAACTATAGCAGGACACCATCAGTAAGAATGGAAAGGATGGAGTCCATCTACACTACTAACTATAGCAGGACACCATCAGTAAGAATGGAAGGGCTGGAGTCTATCTACACTACTAACTATAGCAGGACACCATCAGTAAGAATGGAAGGGATGGAGTCCATCTACACTACTAACTATAGCAGGACACCATCAGTAAGAATGGAAAGGATGGAGTCCATCTACACTACTAACTATAGCAGGACACCATCAGTAAGAATGGAAGGGCTGGAGTCCATCTACACTACTAACTATAGCAGGACACCATCGGTAAGAATGGAAGGGATGGAGTCCATCTACACTACTAACTATAGCAGGACACCATCAGTAAGAATGGAAGGGATGGAGTCCATCTACACTACTAACTATAGCAGGACACCATCAGTAGGAATGGAAGGGATGGAGTCCATCTACACTACTAACTATAGCAGGACACCATCAGTAAGAATGGAAGGGACGGAGTCCATCTACACCACTAACTATAGCAGGACACCATCAGTAAGAATTGAAGGGATGGAGTCCATCTACACTACTAACTATAGCAGGACACCATCAGTAAGAATGGAAGGGATGGAGTCCATCTACACTATTAACTATAGCAGGACACCATCAGTAAGAATGGAAGGGATGGAGTCCATCTACACTACTAACTATAGCAGGACACCATCAGTAGGAATGGAAGGGACGGAGTCCATCTACACTACTAACTATAGCAGGACACCATCAGTAAGAATGGAAGGGATGGAGTCCATCTACACTACTAACTATAGCAGGACACCATCAGTAAGAATGGAAGGGATGGAGTCCATCTACACTACTAACTATAGCAGGACACCATCAGTAGGAATGGAAGGGATGGAGTCCATCTACACTACTAACTATAGCAGGACACCATCAGTAATAATGGAAGGGATGGAGTCCATCTACACTACTAACTATAGCAGGACACCATCAGTAAGAATGGAAGGGACGGAGTCCATCTACACTACTAACTATAGCAGGACACCATCAGTAAGAATGGAAGGGAAGGAGTCCATCTACACTACTAACTATAGCAGGACACCATCAGTAAGAATGGAAGGGATGGAGTCCATCTACACTATTAACTATAGCAGGACACCATCAGTAAGAATGGAAGGGATGGAGTCCATCTACACTACTAACTATAGCAGGACACCATCAGTAAGAATGGAAGGGATGGAGTCCATCTACACTACTAACTATAGCAGGACACCATCAGTAAGAATGGAAAGGATGGAGTCCATCTACACTACTAACTATAGCAGGACACCATCAGTAAGAATGGAAGGGCTGGAGTCTATCTACACTACTAACTATAGCAGGACACCATCAGTAAGAATGGAAGGGATGGAGTCCATCTACACTACTAACTATAGCAGGACACCATCAGTAAGAATGGAAAGGATGGAGTCCATCTACACTACTAACTATAGCAGGACACCATCAGTAAGAATGGAAGGGCTGGAGTCCATCTACACTACTAACTATAGCAGGACACCATCGGTAAGAATGGAAGGGATGGAGTCCATCTACACTACTAACTATAGCAGGACACCATCAGTAAGAATGGAAGGGATGGAGTCCATCTACACTACTAACTATAGCAGGACACCATCAGTAGGAATGGAAGGGATGGAGTCCATCTACACTACTAACTATAGCAGGACACCATCAGTAAGAATGGAAGGGACGGAGTCCATCTACACTACTAACTATAGCAGGACACCATCAGTAAGAATTGAAGGGATGGAGTCCATCTACACTACTAACTATAGCAGGACACCATCAGTAAGAATGGAAGGGATGGAGTCCATCTACACTATTAACTATAGCAGGACACCATCAGTAAGAATGGAAGGGATGGAGTCCATCTACACTACTAACTATAGCAGGACACCATCAGTAGGAATGGAAGGGACGGAGTCCATCTACACTACTAACTATAGCAGGACACCATCAGTAAGAATGGAAGGGATGGAGTCCATCTACACTACAAACTATAGCAGGACACCATCAGTAAGAATGGAAGGGATGGAGTCCATCTACACTACTAACTATAGCAGGACACCATCAGTAGGAATGGAAGGGATGGAGTCCATCTACACTACTAACTATAGCAGGACACCATCAGTAAGAATGGAAGGGATGGAGTCCATCTACACTACTAACTATAGCAGGACACCATCAGTAAGAATGGAAAGGATGGAGTCCATCTACACTACTAACTATAGCAGGACACCATCAGTAAGAATGGAAGGGCTGGAGTCTATCTACACTACTAACTATAGCAGGACACCATCAGTAAGAATGGAAGGGATGGAGTCCATCTACACTACTAACTATAGCAGGACACCATCAGTAAGAATGGAAAGGATGGAGTCCATCTACACTACTAACTATAGCAGGACACCATCAGTAAGAATGGAAGGGCTGGAGTCCATCTACACTACTAACTATAGCAGGACACCATCGGTAAGAATGGAAGGGATGGAGTCCATCTACACTACTAACTATAGCAGGACACCATCAGTAAGAATGGAAGGGATGGAGTCCATCTACACTACTAACTATAGCAGGACACCATCAGTAGGAATGGAAGGGATGGAGTCCATCTACACTACTAACTATAGCAGGACACCATCAGTAAGAATGGAAGGGACGGAGTCCATCTACACTACTAACTATAGCAGGACACCATCAGTAAGAATTGAAGGGATGGAGTCCATCTACACTACTAACTATAGCAGGACACCATCAGTAAGAATGGAAGGGATGGAGTCCATCTACACTATTAACTATAGCAGGACACCATCAGTAAGAATGGAAGGGATGGAGTCCATCTACACTACTAACTATAGCAGGACACCATCAGTAGGAATGGAAGGGACGGAGTCCATCTACACTACTAACTATAGCAGGACACCATCAGTAAGAATGGAAGGGATGGAGTCCATCTACACTACTAACTATAGCAGGACACCATCAGTAAGAATGGAAGGGATGGAGTCCATCTACACTACTAACTATAGCAGGACACCATCAGTAGGAATGGAAGGGATGGAGTCCATCTACACTACTAACTATAGCAGGACACCATCAGTAATAATGGAAGGGATGGAGTCCATCTACACTACTAACTATAGCAGGACACCATCAGTAAGAATGGAAGGGACGGAGTCCATCTACACTACTAACTATAGCAGGACACCATCAGTAAGAATGGAAGGGAAGGAGTCCATCTACACTACTAACTATAGCAGGACACCATCAGTAAGAATGGAAGGGATGGAGTCCATCTACACTATTAACTATAGCAGGACACCATCAGTAAGAATGGAAGGGATGGAGTCCATCTACACTACTAACTATAGCAGGACACCATCAGTAAGAATGGAAGGGATGGAGTCCATCTACACTACTAACTATAGCAGGACACCATCAGTAAGAATGGAAGGGATGGAGTCCATCTACACTACTAACTACAGCAGGATACCATCGGTAAGAATGGAAGGGATGGAGTCCATCTACACTACTAACTATAGCAGGACATCATCAGTAAGAATGGAAGGGATGGAGTCCATCTACACTATTAACTATAGCAGGACACCATCAGTAGGAATGGAAGGGATGGAGTCCATCTACACTACTAACTATAGCAGGACACCATCAGTAAGAATGGAAGGGATGGAGTCCATCTACACTACTAACTATAGCAGGACACCATCAGTAAGAATGGAAGGGATGGAGTCCATCTACACTACTAACTATAGCAGGACACCATCAGTAAGAATGGAAGGGATGGAGTCCATCTACACTATTAACTATAGCAGGACACCATCAGTAAGAATGGAAGGGATGGAGTCCATCTACACTACTAACTATAGCAGGACACCATCAGTAGGAATGGAAGGGACGGAGTCCATCTACACTACTAACTATAGCAGGACACCATCAGTAAGAATGGAAGGGATGGAGTCCATCTACACTACTAACTATAGCAGGACACCATCAGTAAGAATGGAAGGGATGGAGTCCATCTACACTACTAACTATAGCAGGACACCATCAGTAGGAATGGAAGGGATGGAGTCCATCTACACTACTAACTATAGCAGGACACCATCAGTAATAATGGAAGGGATGGAGTCCATCTACACTACTAACTATAGCAGGACACCATCAGTAAGAATGGAAGGGACGGAGTCCATCTACACTACTAACTATAGCAGGACACCATCAGTAGGAATGGAAGGGATGGAGTCCATCTACACTACTAACTATAGCAGGACACCATCAGTAAGAATGGAAGGGACGGAGTCCATCTACACTACTAACTATAGCAGGACACCATCAGTAAGAATGGAAGGGAAGGAGTCCATCTACACTACTAACTATAGCAGGACACCATCAGTAAGAATGGAAGGGATGGAGTCCATCTACACTATTAACTATAGCAGGACACCATCAGTAAGAATGGAAGGGATGGAGTCCATCTACACTACTAACTATAGCAGGACACCATCAGTAAGAATGGAAGGGATGGAGTCCATCTACACTACTAACTATAGCAGGACACCATCAGTAAGAATGGAAGGGATGGAGTCCATCTACACTACTAACTACAGCAGGATACCATCGGTAAGAATGGAAGGGATGGAGTCCATCTACACTACTAACTATAGCAGGACATCATCAGTAAGAATGGAAGGGATGGAGTCCATCTACACTATTAACTATAGCAGGACACCATCAGTAGGAATGGAAGGGATGGAGTCCATCTACACTACTAACTATAGCAGGACACCATCAGTAAGAATGGAAGGGATGGAGTCCATCTACACTACTAACTATAGCAGGACACCATCAGTAAGAATGGAAGGGATGGAGTCCATCTACACTACTAACTATAGCAGGACACCATCAGTAAGAATGGAAGGGATGGAGTCCATCTACACTACTAACTATAGCAGGACACCATCAGTAAGAATGGAAGGGATGGAGTCCATCTAAACTACTAACTATAGCAGGACACCATCAGTAAGAATGGAAGGGATGGAGTCCATCTACACTACTAACTATAGCAGGACACCATCAGTAAGAATGGAAGGGACGGAGTCCATCTACACTACTAACTATAGCAGGACACCATCAGTAAGAATGGAAGGGATGGAGTCCATCTACACTACTAACTATAGCAGGACACCATCAGTAAGAATGGAAGGGATGGAGTCCATCTACACTACTAACTATAGCAGGACACCATCAGTAAGAATGGAAGGGATGGAGTCTATCTACACTACTAACTATAGCAGGACACCATCAGTAAGAATGGAAGGGACGGAGTCCATCTACACTACTAACTATAGCAGGAAACCATCAGTAAGAATGGAAGGGACGGAGTCCATCTACACTACTAACTATAGCAGGACACCATCAGTAAGAATGGAAGGTCCTCATTTGGGTACTGGTCACATGAGCTAACTATAGCAGGACACCATCAGTAAGAATGGAAGGTCCTCATTTGGGTACCGGTCACATGAGCTAACTATAGCAGGACACCATCAGTAAGAATAGAAGGGATGGAGTCCATCTACACTACTAACTATAGCAGGACACCATCAGTAAGAATGGAAGGGATGGAGTCCATCTACACTACTAACTATAGCAGGACACCATCATTAAGAATGGAAGGGATGGAGTCCATCTACACTTCTAACTATAGCAGGACACCATCAGTAGGAATGGAAGGGCTGGAGTCCATCTACACTACTAACTATAGCAGGACACCATCAGTAAGAATGGAAGGGATGGAGTCCATCTACACTACTAACTATAGCAGGACACCATCAGTAAGAATGGAAGGGATGGAGTCCATCTACACTACTAACTATAGAAGGACACCATCAGTAAGAATGGAAGGGAGGGAGTCCATCTACACTACTAACTATAGCAGGACACCATCAGTATGAATGGAAGGGATGGAGTTCATCTACACTACTAACTATAGCAGGACACCATCAGTAAGAATGGAAGGGATGGAGTCCATCTACACTACTAACTATAGCAGGACACCATCAGTAAGAATGGAAGGGATGGAGTCCATCTACACTACTAACTATAGCAGGACACCATCAGTAAGAATGGAAGGGATGGAGTCCATCTACACTACTAACTATAGCAGGACACCATCAGTAAGAATGGAAGGGATGGAGTCCATCTACACTACTAACTATAGCAGGACACCATCAGTAAGAATGGAAGAGATGGAGTCCATCTACACTACTAACTATAGCAGGACACCATCAGTAAGAATGGAAGGGATGGAGTCCATCTACACTACTAACTATAGCAGGACACCATCAGTAAGAATGGAAGGGATGGAGTCCATCTACACTACTAACTATAGCAGGACACCATCAGTAAGAATGGAAGGGACGGAGTCCATCTACACTACTAACTATAGCAGGACACCATCAGTAAGAATGGTAGGGATGGAGTCCATCTACACTACTAACTATAGCAGGACACCATCAGTAGGAATGGAAGGGCTGGAGTCCATCTACACTACTAACTATAGCAGGACACCATCAGTAAGAATGGAAGGGATGGAGTCCATCTACACTACTAACTATAGCAGGACACCATCAGTAAGAATGGAAAGGATGGAGTCCATCTACACTACTAACTATAGCAGGACACCATCAGTAAGAATGGAAGGGCTGGAGTCTATCTACACTACTAACTATAGCAGGACACCATCAGTAAGAATGGAAGGGATGGAGTCCATCTACACTACTAACTATAGCAGGACACCATCAGTAAGAATGGAAAGGATGGAGTCCATCTACACTACTAACTATAGCAGGACACCATCAGTAAGAATGGAAGGGCTGGAGTCCATCTACACTACTAACTATAGCAGTACACCATCGGTAAGAATGGAAGGGATGGAGTCCATCTACACTACTAACTATAGCAGGACACCATCAGTAAGAATGGAAGGGATGGAGTCCATCTACACTACTAACTATAGCAGGACACCATCAGTAAGAATGGAAGGGATGGAGTCCATCTACACTACTAACTATAGCAGGACACCATCAGTAAGAATGGAAGGGACGGAGTCCATCTACACTACTAACTATAGCAGGACACCATCAGTAAGAATTGAAGGGATGGAGTCCATCTACACTACTAACTATAGCAGGACACCATCAGTAAGAATGGAAGGGATGGAGTCCATCTACACTATTAACTATAGCAGGACACCATCAGTAAGAATGGAAGGGATGGAGTCCATCTACACTACTAACTATAGCAGGACACCATCAGTAGGAATGGAAGGGACGGAGTCCATCTACACTACTAACTATAGCAGGACACCATCAGTAAGAATGGAAGGGATGGAGTCCATCTACACTACTAACTATAGCAGGACACCATCAGTAAGAATGGAAGGGATGGAGTCCATCTACACTACTAACTATAGCAGGACACCATCAGTAGGAATGGAAGGGATGGAGTCCATCTACACTACTAACTATAGCAGGACACCATCAGTAATAATGGAAGGGATGGAGTCCATCTACACTACTAACTATAGCAGGACACCATCAGTAAGAATGGAAGGGACGGAGTCCATCTACACTACTAACTATAGCAGGACACCATCAGTAGGAATGGAAGGGATGGAGTCCATCTACACTACTAACTATAGCAGGACACCATCAGTAAGAATGGAAGGGACGGAGTCCATCTACACTACTAACTATAGCAGGACACCATCAGTAAGAATGGAAGGGAAGGAGTCCATCTACACTACTAACTATAGCAGGACACCATCAGTAAGAATGGAAGGGATGGAGTCCATCTACACTATTAACTATAGCAGGACACCATCAGTAAGAATGGAAGGGATGGAGTCCATCTACACTACTAACTATAGCAGGACACCATCAGTAAGAATGGAAGGGATGGAGTCCATCTACACTACTAACTATAGCAGGACACCATCAGTAAGAATGGAAGGGATGGAGTCCATCTACACTACTAACTACAGCAGGATACCATTGGTAAGAATGGAAGGGATGGAGTCCATCTACACTACTAACTATAGCAGGACATCATCAGTAAGAATGGAAGGGATGGAGTCCATCTACACTATTAACTATAGCAGGACACCATCAGTAGGAATGGAAGGGATGGAGTCCATCTACACTACTAACTATAGCAGGACACCATCAGTAAGAATGGAAGGGATGGAGTCCATCTACACTACTAACTATAGCAGGACACCATCAGTAAGAATGGAAGGGATGGAGTCCATCTACACTACTAACTATAGCAGGACACCATCAGTAAGAATGGAAGGGATGGAGTCCATCTACACTACTAACTATAGCAGGACACCATCAGTAAGAATGGAAGGGATGGAGTCCATCTAAACTACTAACTATAGCAGGACACCATCAGTAAGAATGGAAGGGATGGAGTCCATCTACACTACTAACTATAGCAGGACACCATCAGTAAGAATGGAAGGGACGGAGTCCATCTACACTACTAACTATAGCAGGACACCATCAGTAAGAATGGAAGGGATGGAGTCCATCTACACTACTAACTATAGCAGGACACCATCAGTAAGAATGGAAGGGATGGAGTCCATCTACACTACTAACTATAGCAGGACACCATCAGTAAGAATGGAAGGGATGGAGTCTATCTACACTACTAACTATAGCAGGACACCATCAGTAAGAATGGAAGGGACGGAGTCCATCTACACTACTAACTATAGCAGGACACCATCAGTAAGAATGGAAGGTCCTCATTTGGGTACTGGTCACATGAGCTAACTATAGCAGGACACCATCAGTAAGAATGGAAGGTCCTCATTTGGGTACCGGTCACATGAGCTAACTATAGCAGGACACCATGAGTAAGAATAGAAGGGATGGAGTCCATCTACACTACTAACTATAGCAGGACACCATCAGTAAGAATGGAAGGGATGGAGTCCATCTACACTACTAACTATAGCAGGACACCATCATTAAGAATGGAAGGGATGGAGTCCATCTACACTTCTAACTATAGCAGGACACCATCAGTAGGAATGGAAGGGCTGGAGTCCATCTACACTACTAACTATAGCAGGACACCATCAGTAAGAATGGAAGGGATGGAGTCCATCTACACTACTAACTATAGCAGGATACCATCAGTAAGAATGGAAGGGATGGAGTCCATCTACACTACTAACTATAGCAGGACACCATCAGTAAGAATGGAAGGGAGGGAGTCCATCTACACTACTAACTATAGCAGGACACCATCAGTAAGAATGGAAGGGATGGAGTCCATCTACACTACTAACTATAGCAGGACACCATCAGTAAGAATGGAAGGGATGGAGTCCATCTACACTATTAACTATAGCAGGACACCATCAGTAAGAATGGAAGGGATGGAGTCCATCTACACTACTAACTATAGCAGGACACCATCAGTAAGAATGGAAGGGATGGAGTCCATCTACACTACTAACTATAGCAGGACACCATCAGTAAGAATGGAAGGGATGGAGTCCATCTAAACTACTAACTATAGCAGGACACCATCAGTAAGAATGGAAGGGATGGAGTCCATCTACACTACTAACTATAGCAGGACACCATCAGTAAGAATGGAAGGGACGGAGTCCATCTACACTACTAACTATAGCAGGACACCATCAGTAAGAATGGAAGGGATGGAGTCCATCTACACTACTAACTATAGCAGGACACCATCAGTAAGAATGGAAGGGATGGAGTCCATCTACACTACTAACTATAGCAGGACACCATCAGTAAGAATGGAAGGGATGGAGTCTATCTACACTACTAACTATAGCAGGACACCATCAGTAAGAATGGAAGGGACGGAGTCCATCTACACTACTAACTATAGCAGGACACCATCAGTAAGAATGGAAGGTCCTCATTTGGGTACTGGTCACATGAGCTAACTATAGCAGGACACCATCAGTAAGAATGGAAGGTCCTCATTTGGGTACCGGTCACATGAGCTAACTATAGCAGGACACCATCAGTAAGAATAGAAGGGATGGAGTCCATCTACACTACTAACTATAGCAGGACACCATCAGTAAGAATGGAAGGGATGGAGTCCATCTACACTACTAACTATAGCAGGACACCATCATTAAGAATGGAAGGGATGGAGTCCATCTACACTTCTAACTATAGCAGGACACCATCAGTAGGAATGGAAGGGCTGGAGTCCATCTACACTACTAACTATAGCAGGACACCATCAGTAAGAATGGAAGGGATGGAGTCCATCTACACTACTAACTATAGCAGGATACCATCAGTAAGAATGGAAGGGATGGAGTCCATCTACACTACTAACTATAGCAGGACACCATCAGTAAGAATGGAAGGGAGGGAGTCCATCTACACTACTAACTATAGCAGGACACCATCAGTAAGAATGGAAGGGATGGAGTCCATCTACACTACTAACTATAGCAGGACACCATCAGTAAGAATGGAAGGGATGGAGTCCATCTACACTATTAACTATAGCAGGACACCATCAGTAAGAATGGAAGGGATGGAGTCCATCTACACTACTAACTATAGCAGGACACCATCAGTAGGAATGGAAGGGACGGAGTCCATCTACACTACTAACTATAGCAGGACACCATCAGTAAGAATGGAAGGGATGGAGTCCATCTACACTACTAACTATAGCAGGACACCATCAGTAAGAATGGAAGGGATGGAGTCCATCTACACTACTAACTATAGCAGGACACCATCAGTAGGAATGGAAGGGATGGAGTCCATCTACACTCCTAACTATAGCAGGACACCATCAGTAATAATGGAAGGGATGGAGTCCATCTACACTACTAACTATAGCAGGACACCATCAGTAAGAATGGAAGGGACGGAGTCCATCTACACTACTAACTATAGCAGGACACCATCAGTAAGAATGGAAGGGATGGAGTCCATCTACAATACTAACTATAGCAGGACACCATCAGTAGGAATGGAAGGGATGGAGTCCATCTACACTACTAACTATAGCAGGACACCATCAGTAAGAATGGAAGGGACGGAGTCCATCTACACTACTAACTATAGCAGGACACCATCAGTAAGAATGGAAGGGAAGGAGTCCATCTACACTACTAACTATAGCAGGACACCATCAGTAAGAATGGAAGGGATGGAGTCCATCTACACTATTAACTATAGCAGGACACCATCAGTAAGAATGGAAGGGATGGAGTCCATCTACACTACTAACTATAGCAGGACACCATCAGTAAGAATGGAAGGGATGGAGTCCATCTACACTACTAACTATAGCAGGACACCATCAGTAAGAATGGAAGGGATGGAGTCCATCTACACTACTAACTACAGCAGGATACCATCGGTAAGAATGGAAGGGATGGAGTCCATCTACACTACTAACTATAGCAGGACATCATCAGTAAGAATGGAAGGGATGGAGTCCATCTACACTATTAACTATAGCAGGACACCATCAGTAGGAATGGAAGGGATGGAGTCCATCTACACTACTAACTATAGCAGGACACCATCAGTAAGAATGGAAGGGATGGAGTCCATCTAGACTACTAACTATAGCAGGACACCATCAGTAAGAATGGAAGGGATGGAGTCCATCTACACTACTAACTATAGCAGGACACCATCAGTAAGAATGGAAGGGATGGAGTCCATCTACACTACTAACTATAGCAGGACACCATCAGTAAGAATGGAAGGGATGGAGTCCATCTAAACTACTAACTATAGCAGGACACCATCAGTAAGAATGGAAGGGATGGAGTCCATCTACACTACTAACTATAGCAGGACACCATCAGTAAGAATGGAAGGGATGGAGTCCATCTACACTACTAACTATAGCAGGACACCATCAGTAGGAATGGAAGGGATGGAGTCCATCTACACTCCTAACTATAGCAGGACACCATCAGTAATAATGGAAGGGATGGAGTCCATCTACACTACTAACTATAGCAGGACACCATCAGTAAGAATGGAAGGGACGGAGTCCATCTACACTACTAACTATAGCAGGACACCATCAGTAAGAATGGAAGGGATGGAGTCCATCTACAATACTAACTATAGCAGGACACCATCAGTAGGAATGGAAGGGATGGAGTCCATCTACACTACTAACTATAGCAGGACACCATCAGTAAGAATGGAAGGGACGGAGTCCATCTACACTACTAACTATAGCAGGACACCATCAGTAAGAATGGAAGGGAAGGAGTCCATCTACACTACTAACTATAGCAGGACACCATCAGTAAGAATGGAAGGGATGGAGTCCATCTACACTATTAACTATAGCAGGACACCATCAGTAAGAATGGAAGGGATGGAGTCCATCTACACTACTAACTATAGCAGGACACCATCAGTAAGAATGGAAGGGATGGAGTCCATCTACACTACTAACTATAGCAGGACACCATCAGTAAGAATGGAAGGGATGGAGTCCATCTACACTACTAACTACAGCAGGATACCATCGGTAAGAATGGAAGGGATGGAGTCCATCTACACTACTAACTATAGCAGGACATCATCAGTAAGAATGGAAGGGATGGAGTCCATCTACACTATTAACTATAGCAGGACACCATCAGTAGGAATGGAAGGGATGGAGTCCATCTACACTACTAACTATAGCAGGACACCATCAGTAAGAATGGAAGGGATGGAGTCCATCTAGACTACTAACTATAGCAGGACACCATCAGTAAGAATGGAAGGGATGGAGTCCATCTACACTACTAACTATAGCAGGACACCATCAGTAAGAATGGAAGGGATGGAGTCCATCTACACTACTAACTATAGCAGGACACCATCAGTAAGAATGGAAGGGATGGAGTCCATCTAAACTACTAACTATAGCAGGACACCATCAGTAAGAATGGAAGGGATGGAGTCCATCTACACTACTAACTATAGCAGGACACCATCAGTAAGAATGGAAGGGACGGAGTCCATCTACACTACTAACTATAGCAGGACACCATCAGTAAGAATGGAAGGGATGGAGTCCATCTACACTACTAACTATAGCAGGACACCATCAGTAAGAATGGAAGGGATGGAGTCCATCTACACTACTAACTATAGCAGGACACCATCAGTAAGAATGGAAGGGATGGAGTCTATCTACACTACTAACTATAGCAGGACACCATCAGTAAGAATGGAAGGGACGGAGTCCATCTACACTACTAACTATAGCAGGACACCATCAGTAAGAATGGAAGGTCCTCATTTGGGTACTGGTCACATGAGCTAACTATAGCAGGACACCATCAGTAAGAATGGAAGGTCCTCATTTGGGTACCGGTCACATGAGCTAACTATAGCAGGACACCATCAGTAAGAATAGAAGGGATGGAGTCCATCTACACTACTAACTATAGCAGGACACCATCAGTAAGAATGGAAGGGATGGAGTCCATCTACACTACTAACTATAGCAGGACACCATCATTAAGAATGGAAGGGATGGAGTCCATCTACACTTCTAACTATAGCAGGACACCATCAGTAGGAATGGAAGGGCTGGAGTCCATCTACACTACTAACTATAGCAGGACACCATCAGTAAGAATGGAAGGGATGGAGTCCATCTACACTACTAACTATAGCAGGACACCATCAGTAAGAATGGAAGGGATGGAGTCCATCTACACTACTAACTATAGCAGGACACCATCAGTAAGAATGGAAGGGAGGGAGTCCATCTACACTACTAACTATAGCAGGACACCATCAGTATGAATGGAAGGGATGGAGTTCATCTACACTACTAACTATAGCAGGACACCATCAGTAAGAATGGAAGGGATGGAGTCCATCTACACTACTAACTATAGCAGGAAACCATCAGTAAGAATGGAAGGGATGGAGTCCATCTACACTACTAACTATAGCAGGACACCATCAGTAAGAATGGAAGGGATGGAGTCCATCTACACTACTAACTATAGCAGGACACCATCAGTAAGAATGGAAGGGATGGAGTCCATCTACACTACTAACTATAGCAGGACACCATCAGTAAGAATGGAAGAGATGGAGTCCATCTACACTACTAACTATAGCAGGACACCATCAGTAAGAATGGAAGGGATGGAGTCCATCTACACTACTAACTATAGCAGGACACCATCAGTAAGAATGGAAGGGATGGAGTCCATCTACACTACTAACTATAGCAGGACACCATCAGTAAGAATGGAAGGGACGGAGTCCATCTACACTACTAACTATAGCAGGACACCATCAGTAAGAATGGTAGGGATGGAGTCCATCTACACTACTAACTATAGCAGGACACCATCAGTAGGAATGGAAGGGCTGGAGTCCATCTACACTACTAACTATAGCAGGACACCATCAGTAAGAATGGAAGGGATGGAGTCCATCTACACTACTAACTATAGCAGGACACCATCAGTAAGAATGGAAAGGATGGAGTCCATCTACACTACTAACTATAGCAGGACACCATCAGTAAGAATGGAAGGGCTGGAGTCTATCTACACTACTAACTATAGCAGGACACCATCAGTAAGAATGGAAGGGATGGAGTACATCTACACTACTAACTATAGCAGGACACCATCAGTAAGAATGGAAAGGATGGAGTCCATCTACACTACTAACTATAGCAGGACACCATCAGTAAGAATGGAAGGGCTGGAGTCCATCTACACTACTAACTATAGCAGGACACCATCGGTAAGAATGGAAGGGATGGAGTCCATCTACACTACTAACTATAGCAGGACACCATCAGTAAGAATGGAAGGGATGGAGTCCATCTACACTACTAACTATAGCAGGACACCATCAGTAGGAATGGAAGGGATGGAGTCCATCTACACTACTAACTATAGCAGGACACCATCAGTAAGAATGGAAGGGACGGAGTCCATCTACACTACTAACTATAGCAGGACACCATCAGTAAGAATGGAAGGGATGGAGTCCATCTACACTACTAACTATAGCAGGACACCATCAGTAAGAATGGAAGGGATAGAGTCCATCTACACTATTAACTATAGCAGGACACCATCAGTAAGAATGGAAGGGATGGAGTCTATCTACACTACTAACTATAGCAGGACACCATCAGTAAGAATGGAAGGGACGGAGTCCATCTACACTACTAACTATAGCAGGACACCATCAGTAAGAATGGAAGGTCCTCATTTGGGTACTGGTCACATGAGCTAACTATAGCAGGACACCATCAGTAAGAATGGAAGGTCCTCATTTGGGTACCGGTCACATGAGCTAACTATAGCAGGACACCATCAGTAAGAATAGAAGGGATGGAGTCCATCTACACTACTAACTATAGCAGGACACCATCAGTAAGAATGGAAGGGATGGAGTCCATCTACACTACTAACTATAGCAGGACACCATCATTAAGAATGGAAGGGATGGAGTCCATCTACACTTCTAACTATAGCAGGACACCATCAGTAGGAATGGAAGGGCTGGAGTCCATCTACACTACTAACTATAGCAGGACACCATCAGTAAGAATGGAAGGGATGGAGTCCATCTACACTACTAACTATAGCAGGATACCATCAGTAAGAATGGAAGGGATGGAGTCCATCTACACTACTAACTATAGCAGGACACCATCAGTAAGAATGGAAGGGAGGGAGTCCATCTACACTACTAACTATAGCAGGACACCATCAGTAAGAATGGAAGGGATGGAGTCCATCTACACTACTAACTATAGCAGGACACCATCAGTAAGAATGGAAGGGATGGAGTCCATCTACACTATTAACTATAGCAGGACACCATCAGTAAGAATGGAAGGGATGGAGTCCATCTACACTACTAACTATAGCAGGACACCATCAGTAAGAATGGAAGGGATGGAGTCCATCTACACTACTAACTATAGCAGGACACCATCAGTAAGAATGGAAGGGATGGAGTCCATCTAAACTACTAACTATAGCAGGACACCATCAGTAAGAATGGAAGGGATGGAGTCCATCTACACTACTAACTATAGCAGGACACCATCAGTAAGAATGGAAGGGACGGAGTCCATCTACACTACTAACTATAGCAGGACACCATCAGTAAGAATGGAAGGGATGGAGTCCATCTACACTACTAACTATAGCAGGACACCATCAGTAAGAATGGAAGGGATGGAGTCCATCTACACTACTAACTATAGCAGGACACCATCAGTAAGAATGGAAGGGATGGAGTCTATCTACACTACTAACTATAGCAGGACACCATCAGTAAGAATGGAAGGGACGGAGTCCATCTACACTACTAACTATAGCAGGACACCATCAGTAAGAATGGAAGGTCCTCATTTGGGTACTGGTCACATGAGCTAACTATAGCAGGACACCATCAGTAAGAATGGAAGGTCCTCATTTGGGTACCGGTCACATGAGCTAACTATAGCAGGACACCATCAGTAAGAATAGAAGGGATGGAGTCCATCTACACTACTAACTATAGCAGGACACCATCAGTAAGAATGGAAGGGATGGAGTCCATCTACACTACTAACTATAGCAGGACACCATCATTAAGAATGGAAGGGATGGAGTCCATCTACACTTCTAACTATAGCAGGACACCATCAGTAGGAATGGAAGGGCTGGAGTCCATCTACACTACTAACTATAGCAGGACACCATCAGTAAGAATGGAAGGGATGGAGTCCATCTACACTACTAACTATAGCAGGATACCATCAGTAAGAATGGAAGGGATGGAGTCCATCTACACTACTAACTATAGCAGGACACCATCAGTAAGAATGGAAGGGAGGGAGTCCATCTACACTACTAACTATAGCAGGACACCATCAGTAAGAATGGAAGGGATGGAGTCCATCTACACTACTAACTATAGCAGGACACCATCAGTAAGAATGGAAGGGATGGAGTCCATCTACACTATTAACTATAGCAGGACACCATCAGTAAGAATGGAAGGGATGGAGTCCATCTACACTACTAACTATAGCAGGACACCATCAGTAGGAATGGAAGGGACGGAGTCCATCTACACTACTAACTATAGCAGGACACCATCAGTAAGAATGGAAGGGATGGAGTCCATCTACACTACTAACTATAGCAGGACACCATCAGTAAGAATATAAGGGATGGAGTCCATCTACACTACTAACTATAGCAGGACACCATCAGTAGGAATGGAAGGGATGGAGTCCATCTACACTCCTAACTATAGCAGGACACCATCAGTAATAATGGAAGGGATGGAGTCCATCTACACTACTAACTATAGCAGGACACCATCAGTAAGAATGGAAGGGACGGAGTCCATCTACACTACTAACTATAGCAGGACACCATCAGTAAGAATGGAAGGGATGGAGTCCATCTACAATACTAACTATAGCAGGACACCATCAGTAGGAATGGAAGGGATGGAGTCCATCTACACTACTAACTATAGCAGGACACCATCAGTAAGAATGGAAGGGACGGAGTCCATCTACACTACTAACTATAGCAGGACACCATCAGTAAGAATGGAAGGGAAGGAGTCCATCTACACTACTAACTATAGCAGGACACCATCAGTAAGAATGGAAGGGATGGAGTCCATCTACACTATTAACTATAGCAGGACACCATCAGTAAGAATGGAAGGGATGGAGTCCATCTACACTACTAACTATAGCAGGACACCATCAGTAAGAATGGAAGGGATGGAGTCCATCTACACTACTAACTATAGCAGGACACCATCAGTAAGAATGGAAGGGATGGAGTCCATCTACACTACTAACTACAGCAGGATACCATCGGTAAGAATGGAAGGGATGGAGTCCATCTACACTACTAACTATAGCAGGACACCATCAGTAAGAATGGAAGGGACGGAGTCCATCTACACTACTAACTATAGCAGGACACCATCAGTAAGAATGGAAGGGAAGGAGTCCATCTACACTACTAACTATAGCAGGACACCATCAGTAAGAATGGAAGGGATGGAGTCCATCTACACTATTAACTATAGCAGGACACCATCAGTAAGAATGGAAGGGATGGAGTCCATCTACACTACTAACTATAGCAGGACACCATCAGTAAGAATGGAAGGGATGGAGTCCATCTACACTACTAACTATAGCAGGACACCATCAGTAAGAATGGAAGGGATGGAGTCCATCTACACTACTAACTACAGCAGGATACCATCGGTAAGAATGGAAGGGATGGAGTCCATCTACACTACTAACTATAGCAGGACATCATCAGTAAGAATGGAAGGGATGGAGTCCATCTACACTATTAACTATAGCAGGACACCATCAGTAGGAATGGAAGGGATGGAGTCCATCTACACTACTAACTATAGCAGGACACCATCAGTAAGAATGGAAGGGATGGAGTCCATCTAGACTACTAACTATAGCAGGACACCATCAGTAAGAATGGAAGGGATGGAGTCCATCTACACTACTAACTATAGCAGGACACCATCAGTAAGAATGGAAGGGATGGAGTCCATCTACACTACTAACTATAGCAGGACACCATCAGTAAGAATGGAAGGGATGGAGTCCATCTAAACTACTAACTATAGCAGGACACCATCAGTAAGAATGGAAGGGATGGAGTCCATCTACACTACTAACTATAGCAGGACACCATCAGTAAGAATGGAAGGGACGGAGTCCATCTACACTACTAACTATAGCAGGACACCATCAGTAAGAATGGAAGGGATGGAGTCCATCTACACTACTAACTATAGCAGGACACCATCAGTAAGAATGGAAGGGATGGAGTCCATCTACACTACTAACTATAGCAGGACACCATCAGTAAGAATGGAAGGGATGGAGTCTATCTACACTACTAACTATAGCAGGACACCATCAGTAAGAATGGAAGGGACGGAGTCCATCTACACTACTAACTATAGCAGGACACCATCAGTAAGAATGGAAGGTCCTCATTTGGGTACTGGTCACATGAGCTAACTATAGCAGGACACCATCAGTAAGAATGGAAGGTCCTCATTTGGGTACCGGTCACATGAGCTAACTAAAGCAGGACACCATCAGTAAGAATAGAAGGGATGGAGTCCATCTACACTACTAACTATAGCAGGACACCATCAGTAAGAATGGAAGGGATGGAGTCCATCTACACTACTAACTATAGCAGGACACCATCATTAAGAATGGAAGGGATGGAGTCCATCTACACTTCTAACTATAGCAGGACACCATCAGTAGGAATGGAAGGGCTGGAGTCCATCTACACTACTAACTATAGCAGGACACCATCAGTAAGAATGGAAGGGATGGAGTCCATCTACACTACTAACTATAGCAGGACACCATCAGTAAGAATGGAAGGGATGGAGTCCATCTACACTACTAACTATAGCAGGACACCATCAGTAAGAATGGAAGGGAGGGAGTCCATCTACACTACTAACTATAGCAGGACACCATCAGTATGAATGGAAGGGATGGAGTTCATCTACACTACTAACTATAGCAGGACACCATCAGTAAGAATGGAAGGGATGGAGTCCATCTACACTACTAACTATAGCAGGACACCATCAGTAAGAATGGAAGGGATGGAGTCCATCTACACTACTAACTATAGCAGGACACCATCAGTAAGAATGGAAGGGATGGAGTCCATCTACACTACTAACTATAGCAGGACAACATCAGTAAGAATGGAAGGGATGGAGTCCATCTACACTACTAACTATAGCAGGACACCATCAGTAAGAATGGAAGAGATGGAGTCCATCTACACTACTAACTATAGCAGGACACCATCAGTAAGAATGGAAGGGATGGAGTCCATCTACACTACTAACTATAGCAGGACACCATCAGTAAGAATGGAAGGGATGGAGTCCATCTACACTACTAACTATAGCAGGACACCATCAGTAAGAATGGAAGGGACGGAGTCCATCTACACTACTAACTATAGCAGGACACCATCAGTAAGAATGGTAGGGATGGAGTCCATCTACACTACTAACTATAGCAGGACACCATCAGTAGGAATGGAAGGGCTGGAGTCCATCTACACTACTAACTATAGCAGGACACCATCAGTAAGAATGGAAGGGATGGAGTCCATCTACACTACTAACTATAGCAGGACACCATCAGTAAGAATGGAAAGGATGGAGTCCATCTACACTACTAACTATAGCAGGACACCATCAGTAAGAATGGAAGGGCTGGAGTCTATCTACACTACTAACTATAGCAGGACACCATCAGTAAGAATGGAAGGGATGGAGTACATCTACACTACTAACTATAGCAGGACACCATCAGTAAGAATGGAAAGGATGGAGTCCATCTACACTACTAACTATAGCAGGACACCATCAGTAAGAATGGAAGGGCTGGAGTCCATCTACACTACTAACTATAGCAGGACACCATCGGTAAGAATGGAAGGGATGGAGTCCATCTACACTACTAACTATAGCAGGACACCATCAGTAAGAATGGAAGGGATGGAGTCCATCTACACTACTAACTATAGCAGGACACCATCAGTAGGAATGGAAGGGATGGAGTCCATCTACACTACTAACTATAGCAGGACACCATCAGTAAGAATGGAAGGGACGGAGTCCATCTACACTACTAACTATAGCAGGACACCATCAGTAGGAATGGAAGGGATGGAGTCCATCTACACTACTAACTATAGCAGGACACCATCAGTAAGAATGGAAGGGACGGAGTCCATCTACACTACTAACTATAGCAGGACACCATCAGTAAGAATGGAAGGGAAGGAGTCCATCTACACTACTAACTATAGCAGGACACCATCAGTAAGAATGGAAGGGATGGAGTCCATCTACACTATTAACTATAGCAGGACACCATCAGTAAGAATGGAAGGGATGGAGTCCATCTACACTACTAACTATAGCAGGACACCATCAGTAAGAATGGAAGGGATGGAGTCCATCTACACTACTAACTATAGCAGGACACCATCAGTAAGAATGGAAGGGATGGAGTCCATCTACACTACTAACTACAGCAGGATACCATCGGTAAGAATGGAAGGGATGGAGTCCATCTACACTACTAACTATAGCAGGACATCATCAGTAAGAATGGAAGGGATGGAGTCCATCTACACTATTAACTATAGCAGGACACCATCAGTAGGAATGGAAGGGATGGAGTCCATCTACACTACTAACTATAGCAGGACACCATCAGTAAGAATGGAAGGGATGGAGACCATCTACACTACTAACTATAGCAGGACACTATCAGTAAGAATGGAAGGGATGGAGTCCATCTACACTACTAACTATAGCAGGACACCATCAGTAAGAATGGAAGGGATGGAGTCCATCTACACTACTAACTATAGCAGGACACCATCAGTAAGAATGGAAGGGATGGAGTCCATCTAAACTACTAACTATAGCAGGACACCATCAGTAAGAATGGAAGGGATGGAGTCCATCTACACTACTAACTATAGCAGGACACCATCAGTAAGAATGGAAGGGACGGAGTCCATCTACACTACTAACTATAGCAGGACACCATCAGTAAGAATGGAAGGGATGGAGTCCATCTACACTACTAACTATAGCAGGACACCATCAGTAAGAATGGAAGGGATGGAGTCCATCTACACTACTAACTATAGCAGGACACCATCAGTAGGAATGGAAGGGATGGAGTCCATCTACACTACTAACTATAGCAGGACACCATCAGTAAGAATGGAAGGGACGGAGTCCATCTACACTACTAACTATAGCAGGACACCATCAGTAAGAATGGAAGGGAAGGAGTCCATCTACACTACTAACTATAGCAGGACACCATCAGTAAGAATGGAAGGGATGGAGTCCATCTACACTATTAACTATAGCAGGACACCATCAATAAGAATGGAAGGGATGGAGTCCATCTACACTACTAACTATAGCAGGACACCATCAGTAAGAATGGAAGGGATGGAGTCCATCTACACTCCTAACTATAGCAGGACACCATCAGTAAGAATGGAAGGGATGGAGTCCATCTACACTACTAACTACAGCAGGATACCATCGGTAAGAATGGAAGGGATGGAGTCCATCTACACTACTAACTATAGCAGGACATCATCAGTAAGAATGGAAGGGATGGAGTCCATCTACACTATTAACTATAGCAGGACACCATCAGTAGGAATGGAAGGGATGGAGTCCATCTACACTACTAACTATAGCAGGACACCATCAGTAAGAATGGAAGGGATGGAGTCCATCTACACTACTAACTATAGCAGGACACCATCAGTAAGAATGGAAGGGATGGAGTCCATCTACACTACTAACTATAGCAGGACACCATCAGTAAGAATGGAAGGGATGGAGTCCATCTACACTACTAACTATAGCAGGACACCATCAGTAAGAATGGAAGGGATGGAGTCCATCTAAACTACTAACTATAGCAGGACACCATCAGTAAGAATGGAAGGGATGGAGTCCATCTACACTACTAACTATAGCAGGACACCATCAGTAAGAATGGAAGGGACGGAGTCCATCTACACTACTAACTATAGCAGGACACCATCAGTAAGAATGGAAGGGATGGAGTCCATCTACACTACTAACTATAGCAGGACACCATCAGTAAGAATGGAAGGGATGGAGTCCATCTACACTACTAACTATAGCAGGACATCATCAGTAAGAATGGAAGGGATGGAGTCTATCTACACTACTAACTATAGCAGGACACCATCAGTAAGAATGGAAGGGACGGAGTCCATCTACACTACTAACTATAGCAGGACACCATCAGTAAGAATGGAAGGTCCTCATTTGGGTACTGGTCACATGAGCTAACTATAGCAGGACACCATCAGTAAGAATGGAAGGTCCTCATTTGGGTACCGGTCACATGAGCTAACTATAGCAGGACACCATCAGTAAGAATAGAAGGGATGGAGTCCATCTACACTACTAACTATAGCAGGACACCATCAGTAAGAATGGAAGGGATGGAGTCCATCTACACTACTAACTATAGCAGGACACCATCATTAAGAATGGAAGGGATGGAGTCCATCTACACTTCTAACTATATCAGGACACCATCAGTAGGAATGGAAGGGCTGGAGTCCATCTACACTACTAACTATAGCAGGACACCATCAGTAAGAATGGAAGGGATGGAGTCCATCTACACTACTAACTATAGCAGGATACCATCAGTAAGAATGGAAGGGATGGAGTCCATCTACACTACTAACTATAGCAGGACACCATCAGTAAGAATGGAAGGGAGGGAGTCCATCTACACTACTAACTATAGCAGGACACCATCAGTATGAATGGAAGGGATGGAGTTCATCTACACTACTAACTATAGCAGGACACCATCAGTAAGAATAGAAGGGATGGAGTCCATCTACACTACTAACTATAGCAGGACACCATCAGTAAGAATGGAAGGGATGGAGTCCATCTACACTACTAACTATAGCAGGACACCATCAGTAAGAATGGAAGGGATGGAGTCCATCTACACTACTAACTATAGCAGGACACCATCAGTAAGAATGGAAGGGCTGGAGTCTATCTACACTACTAACTATAGCAGGACACCATCAGTAAGAATGGAAGGGATGGAGTACATCTACACTACTAACTATAGCAGGACACCATCAGTAAGAATGGAAAGGATGGAGTCCATCTACACTACTAACTATAGCAGGACACCATCAGTAAGAATGGAAGGGCTGGAGTCCATCTACACTACTAACTATAGCAGGACACCATCGGTAAGAATGGAAGGGATGGAGTCCATCTACACTACTAACTATAGCAGGACACCATCAGTAAGAATGGAAGGGATGGAGTCCATCTACACTACTAACTATAGCAGGACACCATCAGTAGGAATGGAAGGGATGGAGTCCATCTACACTACTAACTATAGCAGGACACCATCAGTAAGAATGGAAGGGACGGAGTCCATCTACACTACTAACTATAGCAGGACACCATCAGTAAGAATGGAAGGGATGGAGTCCATCTACACTACTAACTATAGCAGGACACCATCAGTAAGAATGGAAGGGATGGAGTCCATCTACACTATTAACTATAGCAGGACACCATCAGTAAGAATGGAAGGGATGGAGTCCATCTACACTACTAACTATAGCAGGACACCATCAGTAGGAATGGAAGGGACGGAGTCCATCTACACTACTAACTATAGCAGGACACCATCAGTAAGAATGGAAGGGATGGAGTCCATCTACACTACTAACTATAGCAGGACACCATCAGTAAGAATGGAAGGGATGGAGTCCATCTACACTACTAACTATAGCAGGACACCATCAGTAGGAATGGAAGGGATGGAGTCCATCTACACTACTAACTATAGCAGGACACCATCAGTAAGAATGGAAGGGACGGAGTCCATCTACACTACTAACTATAGCAGGACACCATCAGTAGGAATGGAAGGGATGGAGTCCATCTACACTACTAACTATAGCAGGACACCATCAGTAAGAATGGAAGGGACGGAGTCCATCTACACTACTAACTATAGCAGGACACCATCAGTAAGAATGGAAAGGATGGAGTCCATCTACACTACTAACTATAGCAGGACACCATCAGTAAGAATGGAAGGGCTGGAGTCCATCTACACTACTAACTATAGCAGGACACCATCGGTAAGAATGGAAGGGATGGAGTCCATCTACACTACTAACTATAGCAGGACACCATCAGTAAGAATGGAAGGGATGGAGTCCATCTACACTACTAACTATAGCAGGACACCATCAGTAGGAATGGAAGGGATGGAGTCCATCTACACTACTAACTATAGCAGGACACCATCAGTAAGAATGGAAGGGACGGAGTCCATCTACACTACTAACTATAGCAGGACACCATCAGTAAGAATGGAAGGGATGGAGTCCATCTACACTACTAACTATAGCAGGACACCATCAGTAAGAATGGAAGGGATGGAGTCCATCTACACTATTAACTATAGCAGGACACCATCAGTAAGAATGGAAGGGATGGAGTCCATCTACACTACTAACTATAGCAGGACACCATCAGTAGGAATGGAAGGGACGGAGTCCATCTACACTACTAACTATAGCAGGACACCATCAGTAAGAATGGAAGGGATGGAGTCCATCTACACTACTAACTATAGCAGGACACCATCAGTAAGAATGGAAGGGATGGAGTCCATCTACACTACTAACTATAGCAGGACACCATCAGTAGGAATGGAAGGGATGGAGTCCATCTACACTACTAACTATAGCAGGACACCATCAGTAAGAATGGAAGGGACGGAGTCCATCTACACTACTAACTATAGCAGGACACCATCAGTAGGAATGGAAGGGATGGAGTCCATCTACACTACTAACTATAGCAGGACACCATCAGTAAGAATGGAAGGGACGGAGTCCATCTACACTACTAACTATAGCAGGACACCATCAGTAAGAATGGAAGGGAAGGAGTCCATCTACACTACTAACTATAGCAGGACACCATCAGTAAGAATGGAAGGGATGGAGTCCATCTACACTATTAACTATAGCAGGACACCATCAGTAAGAATGGAAGGGATGGAGTCCATCTACACTACTAACTATAGCAGGACACCATCAGTAAGAATGGAAGGGATGGAGTCCATCTACACTACTAACTATAGCAGGACACCATCAGTAAGAATGGAAGGGATGGAGTCCATCTACACTACTAACTACAGCAGGATACCATCGGTAAGAATGGAAGGGATGGAGTCCATCTACACTACTAACTATAGCAGGACATCATCAGTAAGAATGGAAGGGATGGAGTCCATCTACACTATTAACTATAGCAGGACACCATCAGTAGGAATGGAAGGGATGGAGTCCATCTACACTACTAACTATAGCAGGACACCATCAGTAAGAATGGAAGGGATGGAGACCATCTACACTACTAACTATAGCAGGACACCATCAGTAAGAATGGAAGGGATGGAGTCCATCTACACTACTAACTATAGCAGGACACCATCAGTAAGAATGGAAGGGATGGAGTCCATCTACACTACTAACTATAGCAGGACACCATCAGTAAGAATGGAAGGGATGGAGTCCATCTAAACTACTAACTATAGCAGGACACCATCAGTAAGAATGGAAGGGACGGAGTCCATCTACACTACTAACTATAGCAGGACACCATCAGTAAGAATGGAAGGGATGGAGTCCATCTACACTACTAACTATAGCAGGACACCATCAGTAAGAATGGAAGGGATGGAGTCCATCTACACTACTAACTATAGCAGGACACCATCAGTAGGAATGGAAGGGATGGAGTCCATCTACACTACTAACTATAGCAGGACACCATCAGTAAGAATGGAAGGGACGGAGTCCATCTACACTACTAACTATAGCAGGACACCATCAGTAAGAATGGAAGGGAAGGAGTCCATCTACACTACTAACTATAGCAGGACACCATCAGTAAGAATGGAAGGGATGGAGTCCATCTACACTATTAACTATAGCAGGACACCATCAGTAAGAATGGAAGGGATGGAGTCCATCTACACTACTAACTATAGCAGGACACCATCAGTAAGAATGGAAGGGATGGAGTCCATCTACACTCCTAACTATAGCAGGACACCATCAGTAAGAATGGAAGGGATGGAGTCCATCTACACTACTAACTACAGCAGGATACCATCGGTAAGAATGGAAGGGATGGAGTCCATCTACACTACTAACTATAGCAGGACATCATCAGTAAGAATGGAAGGGATGGAGTCCATCTACACTATTAACTATAGCAGGACACCATCAGTAGGAATGGAAGGGATGGAGTCCATCTACACTACTAACTATAGCAGGACACCATCAGTAAGAATGGAAGGGATGGAGTCCATCTACACTACTAACTATAGCAGGACACCATCAGTAAGAATGGAAGGGATGGAGTCCATCTACACTACTAACTATAGCAGGACACCATCAGTAAGAATGGAAGGGATGGAGTCCATCTACACTACTAACTATAGCAGGACACCATCAGTAAGAATGGAAGGGATGGAGTCCATCTAAACTACTAACTATAGCAGGACACCATCAGTAAGAATGGAAGGGATGGAGTCCATCTACACTACTAACTATAGCAGGACACCATCAGTAAGAATGGAAGGGACGGAGTCCATCTACACTACTAACTATAGCAGGACACCATCAGTAAGAATGGAAGGGATGGAGTCCATCTACACTACTAACTATAGCAGGACACCATCAGTAAGAATGGAAGGGATGGAGTCCATCTACACTACTAACTATAGCAGGACACCATCAGTAAGAATGGAAGGGATGGAGTCTATCTACACTACTAACTATAGCAGGACACCATCAGTAAGAATGGAAGGGACGGAGTCCATCTACACTACTAACTATAGCAGGACACCATCAGTAAGAATGGAAGGTCCTCATTTGGGTACTGGTCACATGAGCTAACTATAGCAGGACACCATCAGTAAGAATGGAAGGTCCTCATTTGGGTACCGGTCACATGAGCTAACTATAGCAGGACACCATCAGTAAGAATAGAAGGGATGGAGTCCATCTACACTACTAACTATAGCAGGACACCATCAGTAAGAATGGAAGGGATGGAGTCCATCTACACTACTAACTATAGCAGGACACCATCATTAAGAATGGAAGGGATGGAGTCCATCTACACTTCTAACTATAGCAGGACACCATCAGTAGGAATGGAAGGGCTGGAGTCCATCTACACTACTAACTATAGCAGGACACCATCAGTAAGAATGGAAGGGATGGAGTCCATCTACACTACTAACTATAGCAGGATACCATCAGTAAGAATGGAAGGGATGGAGTCCATCTACACTACTAACTATAGCAGGACACCATCAGTAAGAATGGAAGGGAGGGAGTCCATCTACACTACTAACTATAGCAGGACACCATCAGTATGAATGGAAGGGATGGAGTTCATCTACACTACTAACTATAGCAGGACACCATCAGTAAGAATAGAAGGGATGGAGTCCATCTACACTACTAACTATAGCAGGACACCATCAGTAAGAATGGAAGGGATGGAGTCCATCTACACTACTAACTATAGCAGGACACCATCAGTAAGAATGGAAGGGATGGAGTCCATCTACACTACTAACTATAGCAGGACACCATCAGTAAGAATGGAAGGGATGGAGTCCATCTACACTACTAACTATAGCAGGACACCATCAGTAAGAATGGAAGGGATGGAGTCCATCTACACTACTAACTATAGCAGGACACCATCAGTAGGAATGGAAGGGATGGAGTCCATCTACACTACTAACTATAGCAGGACACCATCAGTAAGAATGGAAGGGATGGAGTCCATCTACACTACTAACTATAGCAGGACACCATCAGTAAGAATGGAAGGGATGGAGTCCATCTACACTACTAACTATAGCAGGACACCATCAGTAAGAATGGAAGGGATGGAGTCCATCTACACTATTAACTATAGCAGGACACCATCAGTAAGAATGGAAGGGATGGAGTCCATCTACACTACTAACTATAGCAGGACACCATCAGTAGGAATGGAAGGGACGGAGTCCATCTACACTACTAACTATAGCAGGACACCATCAGTAAGTATGGAAGGGATGGAGTCCATCTACACTACTAACTATAGCAGGACACCATCAGTAAGAATGGAAGGGATGGAGTCCATCTACACTACTAACTATAGCAGGACACCATCAGTAGGAATGGAAGGGATGGAGTCCATCTACACTACTAACTATAGCAGGACACCATCAGTAATAATGGAAGGGATGGAGTCCATCTACACTACTAACTATAGCAGGACACCATCAGTAAGAATGGAAGGGACGGAGTCCATCTACACTACTAACTATAGCAGGACACCATCAGTAGGAATGGAAGGGATGGAGTCCATCTACACTACTAACTATAGCAGGACACCATCAGTAAGAATGGAAGGGACGGAGTCCATCTACACTACAAACTATAGCAGGACACCATCAGTAAGAATGGAAGGGAAGGAGTCCATCTACACTACTAACTATAGCAGGACACCATCAGTAAGAATGGAAGGGATGGAGTCCATCTACACTATTAACTATAGCAGGACACCATCAGTAAGAATGGAAGGGATGGAGTCCATCTACACTACTAACTATAGCAGGACACCATCAGTAAGAATGGAAGGGATGGAGTCCATCTACACTACTAACTATAGCAGGACACCATCAGTAAGAATGGAAGGGATGGAGTCCATCTACACTACTAACTACAGCAGGATACCATCGGTAAGAATGGAAGGGATGGAGTCCATCTACACTACTAACTATAGCAGGACATCATCAGTAAGAATGGAAGGGATGGAGTCCATCTACACTATTAACTATAGCAGGACACCATCAGTAGGAATGGAAGGGATGGAGTCCATCTACACTACTAACTATAGCAGGACACCATCAGTAAGAATGGAAGGGATGGAGTCCATCTACACTACTAACTATAGCAGGACACCATCAGTAAGAATGGAAGGGATGGAGTCCATCTACACTACTAACTATAGCAGGACACCATCAGTAAGAATGGAAGGGATGGAGTCCATCTAAACTACTAACTATAGCAGGACACCATCAGTAAGAATGGAAGGGATGGAGTCCATCTACACTACTAACTATAGCAGGACACCATCAGTAAGAATGGAAGGGACGGAGTCCATCTACACTACTAACTATAGCAGGACACCATCAGTAAGAATGGAAGGGATGGAGTCCATCTACACTACTAACTATAGCAGGACACCATCAGTAAGAATGGAAGGGATGGAGTCCATCTACACTACTAACTATAGCAGGACACCATCAGTAAGAATGGAAGGGATGGAGTCTATCTACACTACTAACTATAGCAGGACACCATCAGTAAGAATGGAAGGGACGGAGTCCATCTACACTACTAACTATAGCAGGACACCATCAGTAAGAATGGAAGGTCCTCATTTGGGTACTGGTCACATGAGCTAACTATAGCAGGACACCATCAGTAAGAATGGAAGGTCCTCATTTGGGTACCGGTCACATGAGCTAACTATAGCAGGACACCATCAGTAAGAATAGAAGGGATGGAGTCCATCTACACTACTAACTATAGCAGGACACCATCAGTAAGAATGGAAGGGATGGAGTCCATCTACACTACTAACTATAGCAGGACACCATCATTAAGAATGGAAGGGATGGAGTCCATCTACACTTCTAACTATAGCAGGACACCATCAGTAGGAATGGAAGGGCTGGAGTCCATCTACACTACTAACTATAGCAGGACACCATCAGTAAGAATGGAAGGGATGGAGTCCATCTACACTACTAACTATAGCAGGACACCATCAGTAAGAATGGAAGGGATGGAGTCCATCTACACTACTAACTATAGCAGGACACCATCAGTAAGAATGGAAGGGAGGGAGTCCATCTACACTACTAACTATAGCAGGACACCATCAGTATGAATGGAAGGGATGGAGTTCATCTACACTACTAACTATAGCAGGACACCATCAGTAAGAATGGAAGGGATGGAGTCCATCTACACTACTAACTATAGCAGGACACCATCAGTAAGAATGGAAGGGATGGAGTCAATCTACACTACTAACTATAGCAGGACACCATCAGTACATTTACATTTACATTTTAGTCATTTAGCAGACGCTCTTATCCAGAGCGACTTACAGTTAGTGAATACATATTTTTTTATACTGGCCCCCCGTGGGAATCGAACCCACAACCCTGGCGTTGCAAACGCCATGCTCTATCAACATCCCTGCCGGCCATTCCCTCCCCTACCCTGGACGACGCTGGGCCAATTGTGCGCCGCCCATGAGTCTCCCGGTCGCGGCCGGCTGCGACAGAGCCTGGATTCGAACCAGGATCTCTAGTGACACAGTTAACACTGCGATGCAGTGTCTTAGACCACTGCGCCACTCAGGAGACATGGGTAAGAATGGAAGGGATGGAGTCCATCTACACTACTAACTATAGCAGGACACCATCAGTAAGAATGGAAGGGATGGAGTCCATCTACACTACTAACTATAGCAGGACACCATCAGTAAGAATGGAAGGGATGGAGTCCATCTACACTACTAACTATAGCAGGACACCATCAGTAAGAATGGAAGGGATGGAGTCCATCTACACTACTAACTATAGCAGGACACCATCAGTAAGAATGGAAGGGATGGAGTCCATCTACACTACTAACTATAGCAGGACACCATCAGTAAGAATGGAAGGGACGGAGTCCATCTACACTACTAACTATAGCAGGACACCATCAGTAAGAATGGAAGGGATGGAGTCCATCTACACTACTAACTATAGCAGGACACCATCAGTAGGAATGGAAGGGCTGGAGTCCATCTACACTACTAACTATAGCAGGACACCATCAGTAAGAATGGAAGGGATGGAGTCCATCTACACTACTAACTATAGCAGGACACCATCAGTAAGAATGGAAAGGATGGAGTCCATCTACACTACTAACTATAGCAGGACACCATCAGTAAGAATGGAAGGGCTGGAGTCTATCTACACTACTAACTATAGCAGGACACCATCAGTAAGAATGGAAGGGATGGAGTCCATCTACACTACTAACTATAGCAGGACACCATCAGTAAGAATGGAAAGGATGGAGTCCATCTACACTACTAACTATAGCAGGACACCATCAGTAAGAATGGAAGGGCTGGAGTCTATCTACACTACTAACTATAGCAGGACACCATCAGTAAGAATGGAAGGGATGGAGTCCATCTACACTACTAACTATAGCAGGACACCATCAGTAAGAATGGAAGGTCCTCATTTGGGTACCGGTCACATGAGCTAACTATAGCAGGACACCATCAGTAAGAATAGAAGGGATGGAGTCCATCTACACTACTAACTATAGCAGGACACCATCAGTAAGAATGGAAGGGATGGAGTCCATCTACACTACTAACTATAGCAGGACACAATCATTAAGAATGGAAGGGATGGAGTCCATCTACACTACTAACTATAGCAGGACACCATCAGTAGGAATGGAAGGGCTGGAGTCCATCTACACTACTAACTATAGCAGGACACCATCAGTAAGAATGGAAGGGATGGAGTCCATCTACACTACTAACTATATCAGGACACCATCAGTAAGAATGGAAGGGATGGAGTCCATCTACACTACTAACTATAGCAGGACACCATCAGTAAGAATGGAAGGGAGGGAGTCCATCTACACTACTAACTATAGCAGGACACCATCAGTATGAATGGAAGGGATGGAGTCCATCTACACTACTAACTATAGCAGGACACCATCAGTAAGAATGGAAGGGATGGAGTCCATCTACACTACTAACTATAGCAGGACACCATCAGTAAGAATGGAAGGGATGGAGTCCATCTACACTACTAACTATAGCAGGACACCATCAGTAAGAATGGAAGGGATGGAGTCCATCTACACTACTAACTATAGCAGGACACCATCAGTAAGAATGGAAGGGCTGGAGTCCATCTACACTACTAACTATAGCAGGACACCATCAGTAAGAATGGAAGGGATGGAGTCCATCTACACTACTAACTATAGCAGGACACCATCAGTAAGAATGGAAGGGATGGAGTCCATCTACACTACTAACTACAGCAGGACACCATCAGTAAGAATGGAAGGGATGGAGTCCATCTACACTACTAACTATAGCAGGACACCATCAGTAGGAATGGAAGGGATGGAGTCCATCTACACTACTAACTATAGCAGGACACCATCAGTAAGAATGGAAGGGATGGAGTCCATCTACACTACTAACTATAGCAGGACACCATCAGTAAGAATGGAAGGGATGGAGTCCATCTACACTACTAACTATAGCAGGACACCATCGGTAAGAATGGAAGGGATGGAGTCCATCTACACTACTAACTATAGCAGGACACCATCAGTAAGAATGGAAGGGATGGAGTCCATATTCACTACTAACTATAGCAGGACACCATCAGTAAGAATGGAAGGGATGGAGTCCATCTACACTACTAACTATAGCAGGACACCATCAGTAAGAATGGAAGGGATGGAGTCCATCTACACTACTAACTATAGCAGGACACCATCAGTAAGAATGGAAGGGATGGAGTCCATCTACACTACTAACTATAGCAGGACACCATCAGTAAGAATGGAAGGGATGGAGTCCATCTAAACTACTAACTATAGCAGGACACCATCAGTAAGAATGGAAGGGATGGAGTCCATCTACACTACTAACTATAGCAGGACACCATCAGTAAGAATGGAAGGGACGGAGTCCATCTACACTACTAACTATAGCAGGACACCATCAGTAAGAATGGAAGGGATGGAGTCCATCTACACTACTAACTATAGCAGGACACCATCAGTAAGAATGGAAGGGATGGAGTCCATCTACACTACTAACTATAGCAGGACACCATCAGTAAGAATGGAAGGGATGGAGTCTATCTACACTACTAACTATAGCAGGACACCATCAGTAAGAATGGAAGGGACGGAGTCCATCTACACTACTAACTATAGCAGGACACCATCAGTAAGAATGGAAGGTCCTCATTTGGGTACTGGTCACATGAGCTAACTATAGCAGGACACCATCAGTAAGAATGGAAGGTCCTCATTTGGGTACCGGTCACATGAGCTAACTATAGCAGGACACCATCAGTAAGAATAGAAGGGATGGAGTCCATCTACACTACTAACTATAGCAGGACACCATCAGTAAGAATGGAAGGGATGGAGTCCATCTACACTACTAACTATAGCAGGACACCATCATTAAGAATGGAAGGGATGGAGTCCATCTACACTTCTAACTATAGCAGGACACCATCAGTAGGAATGGAAGGGCTGGAGTCCATCTACACTACTAACTATAGCAGGACACCATCAGTAAGAATGGAAGGGATGGAGTCCATCTACACTACTAACTATAGCAGGACACCATCAGTAAGAATGGAAGGGATGGAGTCCATCTACACTACTAACTATAGCAGGACACCATCAGTAAGAATGGAAGGGAGGGAGTCCATCTACACTACTAACTATAGCAGGACACCATCAGTATGAATGGAAGGGATGGAGTTCATCTACACTACTAACTATAGCAGGACACCATCAGTAAGAATGGAAGGGATGGAGTCCATCTACACTACTAACTATAGCAGGACACCATCAGTACATTTACATTTACATTTTAGTCATTTAGCAGACGCTCTTATCCAGAGCGACTTACAGTTAGTGAATACATATTTTTTTATACTGGCCCCCCGTGGGAATCGAACCCACAACCCTGGCGTTGCAAACGCCATGCTCTATCAACATCCCTGCCGGCCATTCCCTCCCCTACCCTGGACGACGCTGGGCCAATTGTGCGCCGCCCATGAGTCTCCCGGTCGCGGCCGGCTGCGACAGAGCCTGGATTCGAACCAGGATCTCTAGTGACACAGTTAACACTGCGATGCAGTGTCTTAGACCACTGCGCCACTCAGGAGACATGGGTAAGAATGGAAGGGATGGAGTCCATCTACACTACTAACTATAGCAGGACACCATCAGTAAGAATGGAAGGGATGGAGTCCATCTACACTACTAACTATAGCAGGACACCATCAGTAAGAATGGAAGGGATGGAGTCCATCTACACTACTAACTATAGCAGGACACCATCAGTAAGAATGGAAGGGATGGAGTCCATCTACACTACTAACTATAGCAGGACACCATCAGTAAGAATGGAAGGGATGGAGTCCATCTACACTACTAACTATAGCAGGACACCATCAGTAAGAATGGAAGGGACGGAGTCCATCTACACTACTAACTATAGCAGGACACCATCAGTAAGAATGGAAGGGATGGAGTCCATCTACACTACTAACTATAGCAGGACACCATCAGTAGGAATGGAAGGGCTGGAGTCCATCTACACTACTAACTATAGCAGGACACCATCAGTAAGAATGGAAGGGATGGAGTCCATCTACACTACTAACTATAGCAGGACACCATCAGTAAGAATGGAAAGGATGGAGTCCATCTACACTACTAACTATAGCAGGACACCATCAGTAAGAATGGAAGGGCTGGAGTCTATCTACACTACTAACTATAGCAGGACACCATCAGTAAGAATGGAAGGGATGGAGTCCATCTACACTACTAACTATAGCAGGACACCATCAGTAAGAATGGAAAGGATGGAGTCCATCTACACTACTAACTATAGCAGGACACCATCAGTAAGAATGGAAGGGCTGGAGTCTATCTACACTACTAACTATAGCAGGACACCATCAGTAAGAATGGAAGGGATGGAGTCCATCTACACTACTAACTATAGCAGGACACCATCAGTAAGAATGGAAGGTCCTCATTTGGGTACCGGTCACATGAGCTAACTATAGCAGGACACCATCAGTAAGAATAGAAGGGATGGAGTCCATCTACACTACTAACTATAGCAGGACACCATCAGTAAGAATGGAAGGGATGGAGTCCATCTACACTACTAACTATAGCAGGACACAATCATTAAGAATGGAAGGGATGGAGTCCATCTACACTACTAACTATAGCAGGACACCATCAGTAGGAATGGAAGGGCTGGAGTCCATCTACACTACTAACTATAGCAGGACACCATCAGTAAGAATGGAAGGGATGGAGTCCATCTACACTACTAACTATATCAGGACACCATCAGTAAGAATGGAAGGGATGGAGTCCATCTACACTACTAACTATAGCAGGACACCATCAGTAAGAATGGAAGGGAGGGAGTCCATCTACACTACTAACTATAGCAGGACACCATCAGTATGAATGGAAGGGATGGAGTCCATCTACACTACTAACTATAGCAGGACACCATCAGTAAGAATGGAAGGGATGGAGTCCATCTACACTACTAACTATAGCAGGACACCATCAGTAAGAATGGAAGGGATGGAGTCCATCTACACTACTAACTATAGCAGGACACCATCAGTAAGAATGGAAGGGATGGAGTCCATCTACACTACTAACTATAGCAGGACACCATCAGTAAGAATGGAAGGGCTGGAGTCCATCTACACTACTAACTATAGCAGGACACCATCAGTAAGAATGGAAGGGATGGAGTCCATCTACACTACTAACTATAGCAGGACACCATCAGTAAGAATGGAAGGGATGGAGTCCATCTACACTACTAACTACAGCAGGACACCATCAGTAAGAATGGAAGGGATGGAGTCCATCTACACTACTAACTATAGCAGGACACCATCAGTAGGAATGGAAGGGATGGAGTCCATCTACACTACTAACTATAGCAGGACACCATCAGTAAGAATGGAAGGGATGGAGTCCATCTACACTACTAACTATAGCAGGACACCATCAGTAAGAATGGAAGGGATGGAGTCCATCTACACTACTAACTATAGCAGGACACCATCAGTAAGAATGGAAGGGATGGAGTCCATCTACACTACTAACTATAGCAGGACACCATCAGTAAGAATGGAAGGGATGGAGTCCATCTACACTACTAACTATAGCAGGACACCATCAGTAAGAATGGAAGGGATGGAGTCCATCTACACTACTAACTATAACAGGACACCATCAGTAAGAATGGAAGGGATGGAGTCCATTTACACTACTAACTATAGCAGGACACCATCAGTAGGAATGGAAGGGATGGAGTCCATCTACACTACTAACTATAGCAGGACACCATCAGTAAGAATGGAAGGGATGGAGTCCATCTACACTACTAACTACAGCAGGATACCATCGGTAAGAATGGAAGGGATGGAGTCCATCTACACTACTAACTATAGCAGGACACCATCAGTAAGAATGGAAGGGATGGAGTCCATATTCACTACTAACTATAGCAGGACACCATCAGTAAGAATGGAAGGGATGGAGTCCATCTACACTACTAACTATAGCAGGACACCATCAGTAAGAATGGAAGGGATGGAGTCCATCTACACTACTAACTATAGCAGGACACCATCAGTAAGAATGGAAGGGATGGAGTCCATCTACACTACTAACTATAGCAGGACACCATCAGTAAGAATGGAAGGGATGGAGTCCATCTACACTACTAACTATAGCAGGACACCATCAGTAAGAATGGAAGGGATGGAGTCCATCTACACTACTAACTATAGCAGGACACCATCAGTAAGAATGGAAGGGATGGAGTCCATCTACACTACTAACTATAGCAGGACACCATCAGTAAGAATGGAAGGGATGGAGTCCATCTACACTACTAACTATAACAGGACACCATCAGTAAGAATGGAAGGGATGGAGTCCATTTACACTACTAACTATAGCAGGACACCATCAGTAGGAATGGAAGGGATGGAGTCCATCTACACTACTAACTATAGCAGGACACCATCAGTAAGAATGGAAGGGATGGAGTCCATCTACACTACTAACTATAGCAGGACACCATCAGTAAGAATGGAAGGGATGGAGTCCATCTACACTACTAACTATAGCAGGACACCATCGGTAAGAATGGAAGGGATGGAGTCCATCTACACTACTAACTATAGCAGGACACCATCAGTAAGAATGGAAGGGCTGGAGTCTATCTACACTACTAACTATAGCAGGACACCATCAGTAAGAATGGAAGGGATGGAGTCCATCTACACTACTAACTATAGCAGGACACCATCAGTAAGAATGGAAAGGATGGAGTCCATCTACACTACTAACTATAGCAGGACACCATCAGTAAGAATGGAAGGGCTGGAGTCTATCTACACTACTAACTATAGCAGGACACCATCAGTAAGAATGGAAGGGATGGAGTCCATCTACACTACTAACTATAGCAGGACACCATCAGTAAGAATGGAAGGTCCTCATTTGGGTACCGGTCACATGAGCTAACTATAGCAGGACACCATCAGTAAGAATAGAAGGGATGGAGTCCATCTACACTACTAACTATAGCAGGACACCATCAGTAAGAATGGAAGGGATGGAGTCCATCTACACTACTAACTATAGCAGGACACAATCATTAAGAATGGAAGGGACGGAGTCCATCTACACTACTAACTATAGCAGGACACCATCAGTAGGAATGGAAGGGCTGGAGTCCATCTACACTACTAACTATAGCAGGACACCATCAGTAAGAATGGAAGGGATGGAGTCCATCTACACTACTAACTATATCAGGACACCATCAGTAAGAATGGAAGGGATGGAGTCCATCTACACTACTAACTATAGCAGGACACCATCAGTAAGAATGGAAGGGAGGGAGTCCATCTACACTACTAACTATAGCAGGACACCATCAGTATGAATGGAAGGGATGGAGTCCATCTACACTACTAACTATAGCAGGACACCATCAGTAAGAATGGAAGGGATGGAGTCCATCTACACTACTAACTATAGCAGGACACCATCAGTAAGAATGGAAGGGATGGAGTCCATCTACACTACTAACTATAGCAGGACACCATCAGTAAGAATGGAAGGGATGGAGTCCATCTACACTACTAACTATAGCAGGACACCATCAGTAAGAATGGAAGGGCTGGAGTCCATCTACACTACTAACTATAGCAGGACACCATCAGTAAGAATGGAAGGGATGGAGTCCATCTACACTACTAACTATAGCAGGACACCATCAGTAAGAATGGAAGGGATGGAGTCCATCTACACTACTAACTACAGCAGGACACCATCAGTAAGATTGGAAGGGATGGAGTCCATCTACACTACTAACTATAGCAGGACACCATCAGTAGGAATGGAAGGGATGGAGTCCATCTACACTACTAACTATAGCAGGACACCATCAGTAAGAATGGAAGGGATGGAGTCCATCTACACTACTAACTATAGCAGGACACCATCAGTAAGAATGGAAGGGATGGAGTCCATCTACACTACTAACTATAGCAGGACACCATCGGTAAGAATGGAAGGGATGGAGTCCATCTACACTACTAACTATAGCAGGACACCATCAGTAAGAATGGAAGGGATGGAGTCCATATTCACTACTAACTATAGCAGGACACCATCAGTAAGAATGGAAGGGATGGAGTCCATCTACACTACTAACTATAGCAGGACACCATCAGTAAGAATGGAAGGGATGGAGTCCATCTACACTACTAACTATAGCAGGACACCATCAGTAAGAATGGAAGGGATGGAGTCCATCTACACTACTAACTATAGCAGGACACCATCAGTAAGAATGGAAGGGATGGAGTCCATCTACACTACTAACTATAGCAGGACACCATCAGTAAGAATGGAAGGGATGGAGTCCATCTACACTACTAACTATAGCAGGACACCATCAGTAAGAATGGAAGGGATGGAGTCCATCTACACTACTAACTATAGCAGGACACCATCAGTAAGAATGGAAGGGATGGAGTCCATCTACACTACTAACTATAACAGGACACCATCAGTAAGAATGGAAGGGATGGAGTCCATTTACACTACTAACTATAGCAGGACACCATCAGTAGGAATGGAAGGGATGGAGTCCATCTACACTACTAACTATAGCAGGACACCATCAGTAAGAATGGAAGGGATGGAGTCCATCTACACTACTAACTACAGCAGGATACCATCGGTAAGAATGGAAGGGATGGAGTCCATCTACACTACTAACTATAGCAGGACACCATCAGTAAGAATGGAAGGGATGGAGTCCATATTCACTACTAACTATAGCAGGACACCATCAGTAAGAATGGAAGGGATGGAGTCCATCTACACTACTAACTATAGCAGGACACCATCAGTAAGAATGGAAGGGATGGAGTCCATCTACACTACTAACTATAGCAGGACACCATCAGTAAGAATGGAAGGGATGGAGTCCATCTACACTACTAACTATAGCAGGACACCATCAGTAAGAATGGAAGGGATGGAGTCCATCTACACTACTAACTATAGCAGGACACCATCAGTAAGAATGGAAGGGATGGAGTCCATCTACACTACTAACTATAGCAGGACACCATCAGTAAGAATGGAAGGGATGGAGTCCATCTACACTACTAACTATAGCAGGACACCATCAGTAAGAATGGAAGGGATGGAGTCCATCTACACTACTAACTATAACAGGACACCATCAGTAAGAATGGAAGGGATGGAGTCCATTTACACTACTAACTATAGCAGGACACCATCAGTAGGAATGGAAGGGATGGAGTCCATCTACACTACTAACTATAGCAGGACACCATCAGTAAGAATGGAAGGGATGGAGTCCATCTACACTACTAACTATAGCAGGACACCATCAGTAAGAATGGAAGGGATGGAGTCCATCTACACTACTAACTATAGCAGGACACCATCGGTAAGAATGGAAGGGATGGAGTCCATCTACACTACTAACTATAGCAGGACACCATCAGTAAGAATGGAAGGGATGGAGTCCATCTACACTACTAACTATAGCAGGACACCATCGGTAAGAATGGAAGTGATGGAGTCCATCTACACTACTAACTACAGCAGGATACCATCGGTAAGAATGGAAGGGATGGAGTCCATCTACACTACTAACTATAGCAGGACACCATCAGTAAGAATGGAAGGGATGGAGTCCATATTCACTACTAACTATAGCAGGACACCATCAGTAAGAATGGAAAGGATGGAGTCCATCTACACTACTAACTATAGCAGGACACCATCAGTAAGAATGGAAGGGATGGAGTCCATCTACACTACTAACTATAGCAGGACACCATCAGTAAGAATGGAAGGGATGGAGTCCATCTACACTACTAACTATAGCAGGACACCATCAGTAAGAATGGAAGGGATGGAGTCCATCTACACTACTAACTATAGCAGGACACCATCAGTAAGAATGGAAGGGATGGAGTCCATCTACACTACTAACTATAGCAGGACACCATCAGTAAGAATGGAAGGGATGGAGTCCATCTACACTACCAACTATAGCAGGACACCATCAGTAAGAATGGAAGGTCCTTATTTGGGTACCGGTCACAGGAGCTAACAATAGCAGGACACCATCAGTAAGAATGGAAGGGATGGAGTCCATCTACACTACTAACTATAGCAGGACACCATCAGTAAGAATGGAAGGGATGGAGTCCATCTACACTACTAACTATAGCAGGACACCATCAGTAAGAATGGAAGGGATGGAGTCCATCTACACTACTAACTATAGCAGGACACCATCAGTAGGAATGGAAGGGATGGAGTCCATCTACACTACTAACTATAGCAGGACACCATTAGTAAGAATGGAAGGGATGGAGTCCATCTACACTACTAACTATAGCAGGACACCATCAGTAAGAATGGAAGGGATGGAGTCCATCTACACTACTAACTATAGCAGGACACCATCAGTAAGAATGGAAGGGAAGGAGTCCATCTACACTACTAACTATAGCAGGACACCATCAGTAAGAATGGAAGGGATGGAGTCCATCTACACTACTAACTATAGCAGGACACCATCAGTAAGAATGGAAGGGATGGAGTCCATCTACACTACTAACTATAGCAGGACACCATCAGTAAGAATGGAAGGGATGGAGTCAATCTACACTACTAACTATAGCAGGACACCATCAGTAAGAATGGAAGGGATGGAGTCCATCTACACTACTAACTATAGCAGGACACCATCAGTAAGAATGGAAGGGATGGAGTCCATCTACACTACTAACTATAGCAGGACACCATCAGTAAGAATGGAAGGGATGGAGTCCATCTACACTACTAACTATAGCAGGACACCATCAGTAAGAATGGAAGGGATGGAGTCCATCTACACTACTAACTATAGCAGGACACCATCAGTAAGAATGGAAGGGATGGAGTCCATCTACACTACTAACTATAGCAGGACACCATCAGTAAGAATGGAAGGGATGGAGTCCATCTACACTACTAACTATAGCAGGACACCATCAGTAAGAATGGAAGGGATGGAGTCCATCTACACTACTAACTATAGCAGGACACCATCAGTAAGAATGGAAGGGATGGAGTCCATCTACACTACTAACTATAGCAGGACACCATCAGTAAGAATGGAAGGGATGGAGTCCATCTACACTACTAACTATAGCAGGACACCATCAGTAAGAATGGAAGGGATGGAGTCCATCTACACTACTAACTATAGCAGGACACCATCAGTAAGAATGGAAGGGACGGAGTCCATCTACACTACTAACTATAGCAGGACACCATCAGTAAGAATGGAAGGGATGGAGTCCATCTACACTACTAACTATAGCAGGACACCATCAGTAAGAATGGAAGGGATGGAGTCCATCTACACTACTAACTATAGCAGGACACCATCAGTAAGAATGGAAGGTCCTTATTTGGGTACCGGTCACAGGAGCTAACAATAGCAGGACACCATCAGTAAGAATGGAAGGGATGGAGTCCATCTACACTACTAACTATAGCAGGACACCATCAGTAAGAATGGAAGGGATGGAGTCCATCTACACTACTAACTATAGCAGGACACCATCAGTAGGAATGGAAGGGATGGAGTCCATCTACACTACTAACTATAGCAGGACACCATCAGTAAGAATGGAAGGGATGGAGTCCATCTACACTACTAACTATAGCAGGACACCATCAGTAAGAATGGAAGGGATGGAGTCCATCTACACTACTAACTATAGCAGGACACCATCAGTAAGAATGGAATGGAAGGAGTCCATCTACACTACTAACTATAGCAGGACACCATCAGTAAGAATGGAAGGGATGGAGTCCATCTACACTACTAACTATAGCAGGACACCATCAGTAAGAATGGAAGGGATGGAGTCCATCTACACTACTAACTATAGCAGGACACCATCAGTAAGAATGGAAGGGATGGAGTCCATCTACACTACTAACTATAGCAGGACACCATCAGTAAGAATGGAAGGGATGGAGTCCATCTACACTACTAACTATAGCAGGACACCATCAGTAAGAATGGAAGGGATGGAGTCCATCTACACTACTAACTATAGCAGGACACCATCAGTAAGAATGGAAGGGATGGAGTCCATCTACACTACTAACTATAGCAGGACACCATCAGTAAGAATGGAAGGGATGGAGTCCATCTACACTACTAACTATAGCAGGACACCATCAGTAAGAATGGAAGGGATGGAGTCCATCTACACTACTAACTATAGCAGGACACCATCAGTAAGAATGGAAGGGATGGAGTCCATCTACACTACTAACTATAGCAGGACACCATCAGTAAGAATGGAAGGGATGGAGTCCATCTACACTACTAACTATAGCAGGACACCATCAGTAAGAATGGAAGGGATGGAGTCCATCTACACTACTAACTATAGCAGGACACCATCAGTAAGAATGGAAGGGATGGAGTCCATCTACACTACTAACTATAGCAGGACACCATCAGTAAGAATGGAAGGGATGGAGTCCATCTACACTACTAACTATAGCAGGACACCATCAGTAGGAATGGAAGGGATGGAGTCCATCTACACTACTAACTATAACAGGACACCATCAGTAAGAATGGAAGGGATGGAGTCCATCTACACTACTAACTATAGCAGGACACCATCAGTAGGAATGGAAGGGATGGAGTCCATCTACACTACTAACTATAACAGGACACCATCAGTAAGAATGGAAGGGATGGAGTCCATCTACACTACTAACTATAACAGGACACCATCAGTAAGAATGGAAGGGATGGAGTCCATCTACACTACTAACTATAGCAGGACACCATCAGTAAGAATGGAAGGGATGGAGTCCATCTACACTACTAACTATAGCAGGACACCATCAGTAAGAATGGAAGGTCCTCATTTGGGTGCTGGTCACAGGAGGAGCAAGAAAGGCTGCCTTTCTAATGACTTCTGGAGTCCCACTCCTCTTACACATGCAGAGAGAAAAAACAACATGGCTGCTGTTTAGATGAACTGTAGAGTACTATTAAAAACAATCAGGGTGAATACCAAGGATAGTGGACATAACCAGAAACTATTATCTACAAACTACAATATACTACCACTGATGTTATAACAACCAGTACACTACTAAATGAAGTATAAAACAGGAGACCGTGAGCATAGACCCAACTCCAGCAGATGATGCCAAATGTAGTTCAGGTGGTCTGCAGGAGGTTCAGGTGACAGGAGGTGTCCTCAGACTCACAAGCATCTAAAGGATGATTTAACACTTCAGTGTAGCGTGTAGAGGTACAAGAGAACAAGGATTGAGAACACAACCATAAACTTTAAACTAAACACTGGCCTATATACACACACACAATGGCTGGGAGTCCCAGAGAAGAGGTTAGAAAACAACTGATGTTGTAGATTCTCAGAAACTGCTGAGGCCTCTTCTGATCCTGGAAAGGGTAGAATCTGCTCTTGCAGGCCTCGAGAGAAGAGTCAGTCATATTTCCATAAAATGGAAAACAAAGCCTGTAATTACAAAAATAAAATCAATAAAATGTGAGATTAAACCTTACACACTTCTGCAATTACTCAGGAGGAAGATATGGCTGAGAAACATCAGGCGTAGGGACATCAGTCTGCACAAGTCCTTCGAGGACCTTAAGAAAGTGGGTTATGCTGTGTGCGAGGATCACATTGAAGAGTGTTTTATTCTGATTAAGGTCCAGCTACTATCTTTGTCAATAGAAATACATGTAAGTCACATGATACTTTTCTGGTAAGAATGTCTCTTTCAACAGTGTTCACGGAAGACCCTGTCCTCCGAGGCAGCACCTACCAGAATAAATAGCAGGAATCCACCCCCTCAATCTGCAACAGATGCACGGCGTTGTAGAAAAAGCAGTAAGCCAACTACAAAGTTTGTAGCAATTAAAGATGCACCGTTGTTGTTTTATATCAATACAACATGTTTAAAGTCTTGAATTGTCTATTTTTGAAGGAGAGGACAGGGAAGCAGATGGAGGAGTTTTAGGTGAGAAAGACAGAGAGAACAAGAGAGTGAAGGAGAGCGTAGAACCAGCTCCAGCAGAGGAAGCAGCAGATGCTGAATTTAGTTCAACGGTCTGCAGGAAGGGGTCTGTCAGGTGACAGAGGTGGCAGGAGGCATCCTCACAAGCATACAGGAGGAGGCTCAGATGACAGAAGGAGGCATCCTCACAAGCATACAGGAGGAGGCTCAGATGACAGAAGGAGGCATCCTCACAAGCATACAGGAGGAGGCTCAGATGACAGAAGGAGGCATCCTCACAAGCATACAGGAGGAGGCTCAGATGACAGAAGGAGGCATCCTCACAAGCATACAGGAAGCTCAGGTGTCAAAGTCAAATCTCATACAGATGTTTGGTTTTCTAAGTGAATACAGCTCCTGGAAAAGAAGCTGTCAAAATCACAAAACAACTACAGGCAAATACAAACCAGAAATGCCGCAAAACTAAAAGCAATCAAAACCAAGTACGTCGTCATCTTAGAGATTGGAATAACACATTTGTTGACTTCTAATAGAAGGAGGCCATGGAGTCATTACCACATCTAAAGGACTTCTTCAAACTACAGTGTTGGAGGCCATGGAGTCACTACCTCCACATCTAAAGGACTTCTTCAAACTACAGTGTTGGAGGCCATGGAGTCACTACCTCCACATCTAAAGGACTTCTTCAAACTACAGTGTTGGAGGCCATAGAGTCACTACCTCCACATATAAAGGACTTCTTCAAACTACAGTGTTGGAGGCCATGGAGTCATTACCTCCACATCTAAAGGACTTCTTCAAACTACAGTGTTGGAGGCCATGGAGTCACTACCTCCACATCTAAAGGACTTCTTCAAACTACAGTGTTGGAGGCCATAGAGTCACTACCTCCACATCTAAAGGACTTATTTAAACTACAGTGTTGGAGGCCATGGAGTCACTACCTCCACATCTAAAGGACTTCTTCAAACTACAGTGTTGGAGGCCATGGAGTCACTACCTCCACATCTAAAGGACTTCTTCAAACTACAGTGTTGGAGGCCATGGAGTCACTACCTCCACATCTAAAGGACTTCTTCAAACTACAGTGTTGGAGGCCATGGAGTCACTACCTCCACATCTAAAGGACTTCTTCAAACTACAGTGTTGGAGGCCATAGAGTCACTACCTCCACATCTAAAGGACTTATTCAAACTACAGTGTTGGAGGACATAGAGTCACTACCTCCACATCTAAAGGACTTCTTCAAACTACAGTGTTGGAGGCCATAGAGTCACTACCTCCACATCTAAAGGACTTCTTTAAACTACAGTGTTGGAGGTCATGGAGTCACTACCTCCACATCTAAAGGACTTCTTCAAACTACAGTGTTGGAGGCCATAGAGTCACTACCTCCACATCTAAAGGACTTCTTCAAACTACAGTGTTGGAGGCCATAGAGTCACTACCTCCACATCTAAAGGACTTATTCAAACTACAGTGTTGGAGGCCATGGAGTCACTACCTCCACATCTAAAGGACTTCTTCAAACTACAGTGTTGGAGGCCATAGAGTCACTACCTCCACATATAAAGGACTTCTTCAAACTACAGTGTTGGAGGCCATGGAGTCATTACCTCCACATCTAAAGGACTTCTTCAAACTACAGTGTTGGAGGCCATGGAGTCACTACCTCCACATCTAAAGGACTTCTTCAAACTACAGTGTTGGAGGCCATAGAGTCACTACCTCCACATCTAAAGGACTTATTTAAACTACAGTGTTGGAGGCCATGGAGTCACTACCTCCACATCTAAAGGACTTCTTCAAACTACAGTGTTGGAGGCCATGGAGTCACTACCTCCACATCTAAAGGACTTCTTCAAACTACAGTGTTGGAGGCCATGGAGTCACTACCTCCACATCTAAAGGACTTCTTCAAACTACAGTGTTGGAGGCCATGGAGTCACTACCTCCACATCTAAAGGACTTCTTCAAACTACAGTGTTGGAGGCCATAGAGTCACTACCTCCACATCTAAAGGACTTATTCAAACTACAGTGTTGGAGGACATAGAGTCACTACCTCCACATCTAAAGGACTTCTTCAAACTACAGTGTTGGAGGCCATAGAGTCACTACCTCCACATCTAAAGGACTTCTTTAAACTACAGTGTTGGAGGTCATGGAGTCACTACCTCCACATCTAAAGGACTTCTTCAAACTACAGTGTTGGAGGCCATAGAGTCACTACCTCCACATCTAAAGGACTTCTTCAAACTACAGTGTTGGAGGCCATAGAGTCACTACCTCCACATCTAAAGGACTTCTTCAAACTACAGTGTTGGAGGCCATAGAGTCACTACCTCCACATCTAAAGGACTTCTTCAAACTACAGTGTTGGAGGCCATGGAGTCACTACCTCCACATCTAAAGGACTTCTTCAAACTACAGTGCAGTGTGTAGAGAAATAAGAGAGGGCGGAGGTTCTCTGTGGAGATTAAACATCTTGGAATAAAGCTGTACCAACACAGTCCTTCCACTTACAGATTTCTGTGTAAAAATATTCTCCTGCCATCCCTGAGTACCCCCCATCGCTACCTTCCCCGCACCATCGGTTTCTTTTCTGTAGGAATAAATACTGCATTTTGCTCTTACAAGAGGATTCATTTGTTGGACTGCACGTTTTCATAAATTATGTAAAAGATGGCGTTAATTATTATTTTATTTTGAAGCCCGGATTCCTCCACTGTGTCATGGAGAAGATGGAACTCCTGGTCTGACATATGAGCACAACAGAAAGAAATGGGTCTCTAATGTTTGATGAAATGGCAATAAAAAACATCTAGATTACAATCACCAAAGGGCTTAACTATCAAGGGAGATATCTGTTGCCAATCAGGCAATGGTTGTTATGGTTAGGAGTGTCACATCGAAATGGAAACTATCAGACAATACATGACTACTGTTCAACTTTTCTAAAATTCCACTCCCTAATAAGACACTTAATTTACTTACTTCTGCCTTGTTTACGTCTCCCACACAGGGATTTGACTATTTCCTGGCTAAATAGGACTCACTGTAAGTAACAATTTCTATATACAATAGTCCAGTTTGATCATAGGACTGACTAAGTAACAATGTCTATATACAATAGTCCAGTTTGATCATAGGACTGACTAAGTAACAATGTCTATATACAATAGTCCAGTTTGATCATAGGACTGACTAAGTAACAATGTCTATATACAATAGTCCAGTTTGATCATAGGACTGACTAAGTAACAATGTCTATATACAATAGTCCAGTTTGATCATAGGACTGACTAAGTAACAATGTCTATATACAATAGTCCAATCTCATCACTCTGTAGCTCAATTAGTAGAGCATGGCGCTTGTAACGCCAGGGTAGTGGGTTCGATCCCCGGGACCACCCATACGTAAAAATGTATGCACACATGACTGTAAGTCGCTTTGGATAAAAGTGTCTGCTAAATGGCATATTATTATTATATTATTACTACAATATATTTGGAATTTACAGTAATTACTTTAAATGCGACAGGTCATCAATGTTGTGTGTGACCAGTCACCCTGTAATATGAAGTCCATGAAACTCCTTGGAGCCAGTCTAAATGCTGGGGACCACACTGACGGGGCACACTGAAACTCCTTGGAGCCAGTCTAAATGCTGAGGACCACACTGACGGGGCACACTGAAACTCCTTGGAGCCAGTCTAAATGCTGAGGACCACACTGACGGGGCACACTGAAACTCCTTGGAGCCAGTCTAAATGCTGAGGACCACACTGACGGGGCACACTGAAACTCCTTGGAGCCAGTCTAAATGCTGAGGACCACACTGACGGGGCACACTGCATCACAGTTGAAGACCACAAAATCCCCATCATCTTTGATGTTCCACATTTGGTAAAATCAGTACGGAACAACTTCAAGCATCATGGGATGAAGGTAGATTCAAAGATGTTATAATTACAATTAAATGGAAAATATATATTTTTTTTACAATAAAAACGAACTAATGTCATTCCTTTAAACCCACCAGATCAGAGATGATGAAATCCTTTGGGACCATCTGGTCTTGTTTTTCAAGATGGACAGAAGGCTCCCAATCAGGATGGCACCAAAGCTGATGGACAAACTCATTCATCTGACACCCTTCACAAACATGCGAGTGAAGCTGGCAACACAGGTGTTTAGCCACACTGTCTCCACAGGTAAAGAAGCATATCAGCATAAATATTGACAATAATTTACAAATTCATAAACTTTATACATTCAAGACACTACAATAACCGGTTATTGCTTGAATAAACTGTACTACCACATAACTGTACAGATATTAATAAATGTTGGCATGAAAAGATGGAAGATCATAAAACATGATGTAGTAGTACTAACGAATGCTTTACTTCCTCAAGGAGGACGAACTACGATGCAGCTAGACTAACTGCCTAAGGAGGTGGAATGAACAGCCCACTTCCTGGAAAAAATGAACAAGTTTGTTTGACGTTCTGAACTCAAGGTATGTTTAATCAAATGTAAATGCAATCAGTACAGGGTGTATTACACAGTTGAAAACCTGGCACATAGAAATCATTATCAAAACCAACACTGGTGTTTTCCTTCTGGATCTTGCTGGGATAGAAATCCATGGAGGAGGGCTCTCAGACAAGAGAACAGCTTCAAGATGGATTTCCTTCAGGAAGCAATACGATGGATTGACACATGGAAATGTAAGTAAGTTGATTTTAAACGAATACATTAAATATGCCATGCTTCTTCCACCTCAAACTAGACTAGGACCCACTCACTGACACGCTTTGCAGAAACCAAGATTATATTATTCCTGTAATGCAGGACTATCTGGACCCATTCTGACCTCCAGGTCGCAGTTGTAAATGAGAACTTGTTCTCAACTGGCTTACCTGGTTAAATAAAGGTGAAATAAAATAAAAATAAAAATAAATAAACTAGACACTATCTGGACTCCCGTTCTGACCACTAGACACTATCTGGACAATCATTCTGACCACTAGACACTATCTGACCAGTGGAGGCTGTATCCTGGAAGGCCATGTCCAGCATGCCTACTCCCTGGAAGGCCATGTCCAGCATGCCTACTCCCTGGAAGGCCATGTCCAGCATGCCTACTCCCTGGAAGGCCATGTCCAGCATGCCTACTCCCTGGAAGGCCATGTCCAGCATGCCTACTCCCTGGAAGGCCATGTCCAGCATGCCTACTCCCTGGAAGGCCATGTCCAGCATGCCTACTCCCTGGAAGGCCATGTCCAGAATGCCTACTCCCTGGAAGGCCATGTCCAGCATGCCTACTCCCTCATAGAAAGAATGATAAATAAATACACCATGTGTAGAATGAGACCACAGCTTAGAACAATACATGGTGAAGTTAATGAACCAGAAACCACAGCCCAGTAAACTGGATTGTTTCACCGGATAATCATTATTTGGGTGCCTGGAATCCCCCCCCCCTTTATCCCAGGGACCATCAACTAGATTCAGCCCTTTATCCCAGGGATCATCCACTAGATTCAGCCCTTTATCCCAGGGATCATCAACTAGATTCAGCCCTTTATCCCAGGGATTATCCACTAGATTCAGCCCTTTATCCCAGGGATCATCCACTAGATTCAGCCCTTTATCCCAGGGATCATCCACTAGATTCAGCCCTTTATCCCAGGGATCATCCACTAGATTCAGCCCTTTATCCCAGGGATCATCCACTAGATTCAGCCCTTTATCCCAGGGATCATCCACTAGATTCAGCCCTTTATCCCAGGGATCATCAACTAGATTCAGCCCTTTATCCCAGGGATCATCCACTAGATTCAGCCCTTTATCCCAGGGATCATCCACTAGATTCAGCCGCGTGAAGATTTTCTCTTGAGCGGATAGTTGGGGGGCCGGAATATAACTGCAAATTGACTGCAAGAAGCCCAAACAGATATAATGTTTGACTAAAATATAATCACTCAAACCTTGATTATGATCAGGTACCTCTATTATGCATGGGGATACTTGAACTGATTTCTTAAATAAAATTCATTGAATTAAATAAATAAAAATGGGGTGGGGGGGGGGGGGGGAATAGAACCACCCATGGGCCAAATACGCCCCGCGAGTTGGGAGAACCCTGCTTTGTCCTCACTGTCACTCAGAAACTAATTCCAATGTTGCCTGGTAATGGTTCTCCTCAGTGTCACTCAGAAATTAATTCCAATGTTGCCTGGTAATGGTTCTCCTCACTGTCACTCAGAAACTAATTCCAATGTTGCCTGGTAATGGTTCTCCTCCCTGTCACTCAGAAACTAATTCCAATGTTGCCTGGTAATGGTTCTCCTCCCTGTCACTCAGAAACTAATTCCAATGTTGCCTGGTAATGGTTCTCCTCCCTGTCACTCAGAAACTAATCCCAATGTTGCCTGGTAATGGTTCTCCTCCCTGTCACTCAGAAACTAATCCCAATGTTGCCTGGTAATGGTTCTCCTCACTGTCACTCAGAAACTAATCCCAATGTTGCCTGGTAATGGTTCTCCTCACTGTCACTCAGAAACTAATTCCAATGTTGCCTGGTAATTCCTGAGGTTTTCCTCATATGAAAGTGAAAGTAAGTTTGTAGCCTACGCAGTTACAATATGGCTGTTGAAACTGTGGCGCACATTTCTCGGCAACATTAGACGTTGGATAAATGTGTTGATTTGAAGGAAAGACGGGCAGACTCTGGTAAGTCTAGGCTACACAGAACTATTATAAAGTTAAGTCGTCGTCAGACATTCAATAGACAGAGCAGGCTTGAGATATGATTCTTTATCATGCTGACCAACCTGGGCCTGGTTTCCGCGATGGGATTTAGGCTTAATGCTGGGTACGCATAAAAAGTGGGAAACGAGACTGAACAAAATACAAAGTTGAGTAAACGCTATTTTGCAAAGAAAAAGGTGTGTGAGAGAGTTTACCCTCCACTACAACCCTGTTGATGTGGTGAGCAGCATAGAGTGTATAGTCCTTTAGTCTCTATGGGCCAGATGGTAGTGTACAGTTCAGAGATGGCTTGATGTGGTGTGCAGCATAGAGTGTATAGTCCTTTAGTCTCTATGGACCAGATGGTAGTGTACAGTTCAGAGATGGCTTGATGTGGTGAGCAGCATAGAGTGTATAGTCCTTTAGTCTCTATGGACCAGATGGTAGTGTACAGTTCAGAGATGGCTTGATGTGGTGAGCAGCATAGAGTGTATAGTCCTTTAGTCTCTATGGACCAGATGGTAGTGTACAGTTCAGAGATGGCTTGATGTGGTGTGCAGCATAGAGTGTATAGTCCTTTAGTCTCTATGGACCAGATGGTAGTGTACAGTTCAGAGATGGCTTGATGTGGTGAGCAGCATAGAGTGTATAGTCCTTTAGTCTCTATGGACCAGATGGTAGTGTACAGTTCAGAGATGGCTTGATGTGGTGTGCAGCATAGAGTGTATAGTCCTTTAGTCTCTATGGACCAGATGGTAGTGTACAGTTCAGAGATGGCTTGATGTGGTGCAAATCAATTTATAACATTTTTGACATGCGTTTTTCTGGATTATTTTGTTGTTATTCTGTCTCTCACTGTTCAAATAAACCTACTATTAAAATTATAGACTGATCATGTCTTTGTCAGTGGGCAAATGTACAAAATCAGCAGGGGATCAAATACTTTTTCCCCTCACTGTATGTATATGTAGGCTACTGTAGCCTGCCATTTTATACTATACATATGTTGAAATGACTGGAGTCGTTGCAAACCATTTTGTGCCACTTGTGTAGCCAACCTGGAGCTGGCAAACAGATGTAATAAATAGCCTTTAACTTCAGTTTATTGTTGTTGTAGCCTTGTGTTATTATGTAATTAATAATGGCCGTGTTTAGTTAATTCAATTGGAAGTTAAAGTGTCACCATGGTCACAGTTCTATCTCAATTGCTGATCAGATGTTAGAATGCATTAGATTGAAGGTAACAGTCAGCCAGATTAGGCTACAGGTAAAGAAATAACCTGGCTGTTGTTGACAAGCATGGGCCTATTCAGTTCATATCCATATTATTAATATTTCATTCATTGATTGAAATTACGACCCCATCCTCAGTAGCCTATTCCAGCAGGCTACTGGGCAACAGAAGCACTTCCTACCTCAACATCGTCTTGCTATTCATGTTAAATAAATTAGTCTGTCAATTTGAACTAAGCAAGCTGCTAAATCATTCAGCTTACATCTTGCCTACATCTTGCCCAGGCTACTGGAGGCTGTCTGAAATAACATGTAGGCCTATCAGGGTCTATGTTTTGGCCTAGTTGTCAGGCCTTGTGGGTGGGTTTTGAGTAGTCATTGGGCTAGAAAAAGTAATTGCATTAAATCACCTGACTGTTTGGACGTGTCTGTTAGTTAATGTTTTATTTCTAAGAGATCATGAATAAAAGAGAACAATGGACATTCTATAATTAGTTGTCACTGTGTTCACCACAACCAACATGCTGCATCTCTGTTTAGGGGTCAGTGGTCTAAAATGAGTCTCTCTGGGGAGAGAGAGGAGGGGGGCCCTGCCTCTAAAAGGAGCCTCTCTGGGGGACATGACACCAAAGCTAAGAGGTGAGATGACAATTTTGTTTAAGAATTCTTAAGTTTATTTCCAAAACGCTATATCCACAATTTTTTTCAGCAGCAATGATTGCCTTGGGTACCTTCAATATTACTGGGTACCTAAAATATTACTGTTCTCAGATTTTGTATTAATGGATTTGAGATGTGTATAAAAATACATGTTTTTTTGGCTAAATGCTATATATCCATTGTTTAGCTGGAATGGAATGTTCGTATCCTGTATATTTGACTGTGATATGTGGTTGTCTCACCTAGCTACCTTAAGATGAATGCACTTACAGATGCCATATCTTAATTTGACCCAGTTTCTCACAGCAGGAAAATAATCCTGCAGCAATAGGAAATGTAAATTATTATGTGCATTATAATTCATGAAATGTTTTTGTAGTGGTCGGTACATTTTTCATTAGGGCAAATCAAGTTTGACATTTTTAAAGTGGAAATTACAAACTCTAGAATACTTTTTAAAGCTTGAATACACTACAATATGGCAACTGTATTGTAAGTCACTCTGGGCCCGGTTTCCCGATAGCGATGGAATTTAGGCTTACCAGTGTTTTAAGATGCATCTTTCCTACAACGGCTGAAGATGTAACATGTATTTCCCACGCACCACGCAGAGAGAACGGTCGCCAAGTGCGTTGTTGGAGCATGTCGTTATTTAGAGGATCGAAAGAAAGGGAGCGGTGCTCTCGGATCAGTTTTCTCACTTCAAATCTTTCCTTAACATTATAATTAGTTCCCAATACTGATGACAGATCAGCTCCTAGAGAGATATTACCACCTACGGCTGCAAATATTGAGACGGCTTATTCAAAATCACAGATTTGGCACATCATTGGACACATGTTAGGCTACACATCATGAAATATATTGAGACAAATTACAGACCGTAGTCTACAAGTAGCAAAATAGAACTCAATTGATTGAACATGAAACGTATTTCAATATGATTGAAATAGGCCTATAGCCTACTGTTTATATTGTAATGCAGTCATCTCGGTTTTCATTTGAAGCATCATTTTATACGTCGCTTGTTTGCATCAATTGCAAAGACATTTGCAACTTTGTATTTGTAGTCAACTTTGTTCTGAATTTATCGGCGGTCACAGAGAGACGGATTAACCATGTGATTCTATGTTTAGCGGAGATCTTCTGTGTATAAAGTGACGCGGGAGGGCAAAAAAGCATCTAACGACGCACTCAGCTGTTCTACAAGTGGTCTGAGGCAGGTGTTAGATTATGAGCGTTTTCAAGTGCAACGTTAATAACGATGGTTTTGGGAAACACCTCAGAGATTTAACAATGCTCCTACGAAGGTTCTAACGATTAACTTAGCCTTAAGATGCTTTTGGGATACCAGGCCCTGGACAAAAACATCTGCTAAAGTCAAAGGTAAATGTTTTACATACAGATCTCATATTACTGGATTTTTTTTTATTTCAATTTTTTAATATTGATGTTACAAATGTATCATGTGTACAGTTCTTTATAAAAAAGTTAGTTATTTGTTATATTTGACTGTGTAAAACCTAGCAGTACTACTTATTTATCTGAGAGTGAGGCAGATGTACATTCAATAATTAGTTGTCACTGTGTTAACCACAACCAACATGCTGTATATCTGTTTTTATTTTAAAAAAAATTATTTCACCTTTATTTAACCAGGTAAGCCAGTTGAGAACAAGTTCTCATTTACAACTGCGACCTGGCCAAGATAAAGTTTAGGGGTCAGTGGTCTAAAATGAGTCTGTCTGGGGAGAGAGAGGACCAATTTTCTACACTGAGACGCTTTGTGGATCTCAAAATATTGTTTTAAAAAACAACGAATTTTTGTTTTACATAATAATAAAAAAAGAATATTACTAATGTAAGCCACTGTAAATACCTGGTTTAGTTTATTGTGTTGCTCTGCTCATGTCCGCGTTCTGGAACTGTCCTCGTTCCCGTACAGAACTGTCCGCGTCCACGTACGGTTTGGCGCCAAGCATATTGTCCAGTTACGCGCAGAGTGGTCTGAGGTGATCTTGGGGAACAACGACGGAGTTCGTTACAGTGTTGAGACACCAAAGTTTATTGTTCAATTTGCTTTTTTGCGTAATGGTCAGTGACAGTATGAGTGTAGCCAGATCCTTTTCACTCGCTATCCTTGTTTCATCTTGTGGTTCACCGGATTTGTCATCATCCTCGAGGGACAGACGAACGACCTGCTAGCTAGCCAAGCTAGTCTGTACAGCTAGCTAAGCTAGCTACTCTACCAGCAGCATCCTAGTTATCCTGGCTACCACTACATCATCACCGGCTGCCTGCATTTCTTGTGGACCGATGGAGCTCCCTGGTTGTTTCTTCCACCTGTTAAATACCGTGGAGGGCTTCTCCCTCTCTCGTTGACGGATGCTGGCTTCCTACCCTCCCTCTGTCCGGTTCTCCTCTCTTCACTAGATGGATGGTAACTTTAGTGTTTAACCCCGCTGTGTCCAAGGACTGAACTTTTGAATATTATTTTCGGGGCGCCTCAAGTGACATTTTTTACAACGTTTATTTCTGATAAAATTAGTTCATTGCATCCGCCATGGAGCCCATGTTTCATAATATTACCTTCTGTCCCTGGTTATGAAGTAATTGCGAAAAAACAGGCCTTATGTTTGGGCATTTTTCACCCTACCAGCTCCTATTAGTTCTATTGAGCTCCGTGGCACCGACTCGCCTTCAGAACGTTCTATTCCCAGCCCATTGTTCTGCGTCACAATGCCAGCTTCACTATTGTTATCAATGAGACCTGCCTGCGTTAACCCTGTAGGTTTACCTCAGGTAACTTATTATTAACAAGGTTACAGCTACTTTGTGAGCGTTAACCCTGTAGGTTTACCTTAGGTAACTTATTATTAACAAGGTTACGGCTACTTGGTGAGGTTACGGCTACTTGGTGAGCGTTAACCCTGTAGGTTAACCATTTTCTAGATCCAAACTGCTACAGACCTATATCCATCCTGCCCTGCCTTTCGAAAGTATTTGAAAGCCAAGTTAACAAACAGATCACCGACCATTTCGAATACCACCGTACCTTCTCTGCTATGCAATCCGGTTTCCGAGCTGGTCATGGGTGCACTTCAGCCACGCTCAAGGTCCTAAACGATATTATAACCGCGATTGATAATAGACAGTACTGTGCAGCCGTCTTCATCGACCTGGTCAAGGCTTTCGACTCTGTCAACCACCGCATTCTTATTGGCAGACTAAATAGCCTTGGTTTCTCAAATGACTGCCTCGCCTGGTTCACCAACTACTTCTCAGATAGAGTTCAGTGTGTCAAATCGGAGGGCCTGTTGTCTGGACCTATGGCAGTCTCTATGGGGGTGCCACAGGGTTCAATTCTTGGGCCTACACTTTTCTCCGTGTATATCAATGATGTCGTTCTTGCTGCTGGTGACTCTCAGATCCACCTCTACGCAGACGATACCATTTTGTATACATCTGGCCCTTCATTGGACACTGTGTTAACAAACCTCCAAATGAGCTTCAATGCCATACAACACTCCTTCAGTAGCCTCCAACTGCTCTTAATCACTAGTAAAACTAAATGCATGATTTTCAATCGAACGCTGCTGGCACCCGCCCACCCGACTAGAATCACCACTCTCGACGGGTCTGACCTAGAGTATGTGGACAACTACAAATACCTAGGTGTCTGGTTAGACTGTAAACTCTCCTTCCAGACTCACATAAAGAATCTCCAATCCAAAGTTAAATCTAGAATCGGCTTCCTATTTCGCAACAAAGCCTCCTTCACTCATGCTGCCAAACATGCCCTCGTAAAACTGACTATCCTACCGATCCTTGACTTCGGCGATGTCATTTACAAAATAGCCTCCAACACTCTACTCAGCAAATTGGATGTAGTCTATCACAGTGCATCCGTTTTGTCTCCAAAGCCCCATACACTACCCACCACTGTGACCTGTACGCTCTTGTTGGCTGGTCCTCACTACATGTTCGTCGTCAAACCCACTGGCTCCAGGCCATCTATAAATCACTGCTAGGCAAATCCCCGCCTTATCTTAGCTCATTGGTCACCATAGCAGCACCCACCCGTAGTCTGCGCTCCAGCAGGTATATCTCACTGGTCATTCCCAAAGCCAACACCTCCTTTGGCCGCCATTCCTTCCAGTTCTCTGCTGCCAATGACTGGAACGAATTGCAAAAATCTCTGAAGCTGGAGACTCTTATCTCCCTCACTAACTTTAAGCATCAGTTGTCAGAGCACCTTACCGATCACTGCACCTGTACACGGCCCATCTGAAATTAGCCCACCCAACTACCTCATCCCTATATTGTTATTTATTTTGCTATTTTGCACCCCAGTATCTCTATTTGCACATAATCTCTTGCACATCTAGCATTCCAGTGTTAATACTATTGTAATTATTTTGCACTATAGCCTATTTATTGCCTTACCTCCATAACTTGCTACATTTGCACACACTGTATATATATTTTCTGTTGTATTTTTGACTTTATGTTTTTTTTACCCCATATGTAACTCTGTGTTGTTGTTTTTATCCGACTGCTTTGCTTTATCTTGGCCAGGTCGCAGTTGTAAATGAGAACTTGTCCTCAACTGGCTTACCTGGTTAAATAAAGGTGAAATAAAATAAATAAATAAAAGGTTTACCTCAGGTAACTGATTATTAACAAGGTTACAGCTACTTGGTGAGCACGCACACTGTTCACCTGAATACATATTGTGGTCACCAATAGTGAGGTGAGACACAGTTTAAGAGGCGATGGCTGGTGGATAGCCATCAAACATTAAACATTTTCTGGTCATGGTTAACCATATTTGTTTTAAGAAAAAAGTGTACAATCTAAACAAAACGCATGTCCCTGTCCTCTTTTTCAAGATGTGGGCGATTTAAACAGCCAGAAGACATTTTTAAATTAAGAAATAACCTTTTCTTTGAGGACTTGTTATTTCTAAATGGCTGCTGGGTAATTTGATATGCATCGAAATCTTCGTTCGTAGGCATCAAATTGAGCGAATGATGCTCAGGTTCACTGAGTTGCAAACCAAATGGGTATAATGGGGTGATTGTTGTCTAATCAGGTGGTCTAGCTAATGGATTTGTAGATCTGACGCAGTTGATACCTCAGATTATGAGACAAGCAAGTGTCATGAATTAGTTATGTAGTACCCACATACGACCACAAGGAGGAGCAAGAGTGCCATAAACCCATACTGTTTTTTGCCATATAAACCCTAAACCTAACAATCAATCAAATGTATTTATAAAGCCCTTTTTACACCAGCAGATGTCACAAAGTGCTATACAGAAACTCTTTCCCCCTACTTATAACCTATTTTAGCCGTAATCCTAACCCCTAATTCTAGGGTAGGGTAGCCTAGAACATTTTAGAAACTATTTTAGTAATAATATTATCTTAGTAAATACAATTATAGTATTAAATAGCGTTTTGATTATTTTGTTGTTATTTTATTGTATGTATAATTGCAAGACAGAACACTTGATAAATAAGACACATTTGTTTTATTTTTAAATGTGGTTTGAATTGGTTGACCTAGTAACCTCTGTGTGAAAGTCCAGCAATTGGCTTGGGGCAGGTTTGAGACTGATCTAATACACTTTATTTCTCAGCTGCCTCACCAATGTCTGTACGTGAATTAATAACTTTTAATTGCTAAATATTTCCAATAGATGGCAGCATAAGACCACGAAGCATCAGTTATAGGCTACAAGCAGCAATATGATTGACATAAAATAGCATGCAACCAAATACTATATGTCCCATGATTTTCTAAAATGGTCACTCATTACTTTAGTTAGCTATATATCTCGTATTAGGCCTGTGATGCTTTTGGAAGAGCAATTAAATAGTGACTATAGCAGGTGTTGAACCCCTGGTAAATAATCACTAGTCAGATGCTCCAACCTCAACCCTAGTATACATGCATTTTTAAATATCTAATATTGCGATTAAACATTTTTACATTTTAGTCTACACTCTTATCCAGAGCAATTTACAGTAAGTGAGTGCATACATCAATTTTTTATTTTTGTTCATACTAGCCCCCCGTGGGAAACGAACCCACAACCCTGGCGTTGCAAACGCCATGCTCTATCAACTGAGCTACATCCCTGCCGGCCATTCCCTCCCCTACCCTGGACGACGCTGGGCCAATTGTGCGCCGCCCCATGGGTCTCCCGGTCGCGGCCGGCTACGACAGAGCCTGGATTTGAACCAGGATCTCTAGTGGCACAGCTAGCACTGTGATGCAGTGCCTTAGACCACTGCGCCACTCAGGAGTACAACCTCGGAATAGATAAGACAAGAGTGCGTCTTCCAGCCCGCCAATAAATTACATCTTGCAACCCTTGCGGTTTGCAAATGTACCTCAACATGCCCCTCGCTTGTGCTAGAAGGCAGAGTGCTCGCTGCTGGTTGATGAATCTGACAATGAATGTACTAGGAAAATACGTTTTTCTCAACCAGAGGTGACTAAATTAATGTTCAGGCTTATTGATAATCGTTATAGTAATGAAGTATAATTTCAAAACATGAGCATAAAAACAGCTAATAATAAACATGAATCATCATTATATTATTTCACTGTAATGTGTTAAATGCTTTTTCAGTCGTTCCTCTTGCGTTAGCAGTGTGGAAAGGGACAGTAAAAAGCGTGTGCAGGAGTTTTCCTGTGAGGGGGAGTGGTGGTGTATCCAGAGAAAAAACTAAACAAACCTTCTGAAATGTCATTAATGGTCTTATGCTGCCATCTATTGGAATTATTTAGCAACTGCACTAGTACTGAATAAAGTATATCCTTACTAAAGTAGTAATTACTCAGAATTTCAAAATAGGACATTTTCTAGTTCATTTACCACTTACAACCATAACATAACAATTTATAGCATAACAAACAATGAAACTGACATAAACCAAAAACACCATACATTTAGTTAACTATATATATATTATTTATTTCGATGGGTGACATTATCTGCCAAAGTAATACCACTGTAGATAAAGAAGAGCTCTCCAGTAGGTGTACCAAAACATTCAAAGGCCAATTTCTCAAAATTGAGGTTACAAGTTTAACATCTTTCAAAGCAGAATTACTTTCCCATTGTTCCTCAACTGTAGTGTATGATATACCTTTTTCTAGCTGAGTCTCTACTGTTATCCAATGTAAAAAACACAATTTAAAATTTTGCTACATAAGATCGAATCGAGCCGGTCGGTCACATTTGACTGTATAAAACCTAGCAGTACTACTTATTTCTCTGAGAGTGAGGCAGATATATATTATTACTGTGTAAAACCTAGCAGTACTACTTATTTCTCTGAGAGTGAGACAGATATATATATATTATTACTGTGTCAAACCTAGCAGTACTACTTATTTCTCTGAGAGTGAGGCAGATATATATTATTACTGTGTAAAACCTAGCAGTACTACTTATTTCTCTGAGAGTGAGGCAGATATATTATTACTGTGTAAAACCTAGCAGTACTACTTATTTCTCTAAGAGTGAGGCAGATATATTATTACTGTGTAAAACCTAGCAGTACTACTTATTTCTCTGAGAGTGAGGCAGATATATAGCATTTTTACAAAAAAATAACATTATTTGTCTCTGAAATGAAATCATCAAGTGATGGATTTTAAACAAATACATGTATGTCATTGAACAACCCCATGCCATGATTAGATAGTGAAAAACCACACCAATCTCTTTCATAATGTCTTTAAACAATAAAAGCTAATTTACCAACATTTCTGAAAATGGCGTTTTAGAATGAAACTCTTCTTATGTTTCCTGTTTCTCCATCTGAGCTCAGAGTAGATGAGAGACGTAATGTTTGTCTCTGTTGTGTTGAAGCCCAATCAAGCAGGAGAGACCAGCCTCCCCTGTACCCAGCTGTGTGTCCATGAAGAATGACTGGTCTATGCGTCAACCTATATCCTTTAGAGAGGGAGCCTTTCCTACTGAACAAAGGTAAGAAGAACTCATGGGTCATGGTCAGTGAGTTAAACAACACTGTCTCTAGTCATTTCTCCTCTCCCATTTTACCATTTATTTTTGTTGTTTTTATAATCCATAGGCTAATCCTTTTTTCCATTTTCATAGTCCTGAAACAATATTAAACAAACACAACATTCCCTGTGTGTGTGTGTGTGTGTGTGTGTGTGTGTGTGTGTGTGTGTGTGTGTGTGTGTGTGTGCACTCCCTGGATGAGGAGATGTAATCTCTATCCTGATTGCCTAGTCACTTTTACCCTTACCGACATGTACATATTACCTCAACTACCTGGTACCCCTGCACATTGACTCAGTACTGGTACTCCTTGTATATAGTCTAGTTATTACCTCAACTACCTGTTACCCCTGCACATTGACTCAGTACTGTTACTCCTTATAGCCTCATTATTGTTATATCATTATGTTACTATTTCCTTTTTTTATTTAGCTAATTTTTCTTACTTTTTAACTGCATTGTTGGGAAAGGGCTCGTTAGTAAGCATTTCACGGTAAAGTGTACAGCTGTTGTATTCAGTGCATGTGAGAAATACAATTTGATTTGAAGGTCATTGGCTCTAACGGTCGTCTCGTGCCGAACAGCGCATGTTCGGATGTTGAAGCACTGTGGCTAGGAAAAACTCCCTAGAAAAGCAGGAACCTAGGAAGAAATCTAGAAAGGAACCAGGCTCTGAGGGGTGGCCAGTACCCTTCTGGCTCTGCCGGTTGGAGATTATAACAGTACATGGCCATTAAGGCCAGATCATTCTTCAAGATGTTCAAATGTTCATAGATGACCAACAGGGTCAAATAATAATCACAGTGGTTATAGAGGTTGCAACAGTTCAGCATCTCAGGAGTAAATGTCAGTTGCCTTTTCATAATCGATCATTCAGAGGTTGAGACAGCAGATGAGTGTGTGTGTATGTGTGTGTGTGTGTGTGTGTGTGTGGAGAGAGAGAGAGAGAGAGAGAGAGAGAGAGAGAGAGAGAGAGAGAGAGAGAGAGAGAGCTACAGGTAAAAAAATAAACATAACCTGGCTGTTGTTGACAAGCATAGGCCTATTCAGTTCATATCCATATTATTAATAATAGATTCATTGATTGAAATTATGACCCCATTCTCAGTAGCCTGTTCCAGCAGGTTACTTGGTAACAGAAGCACTTCCTACCTCAAAATTGTCTTGCTATTCATGTTAAATAAATTAATCTGTCAATTTGAACTAAGCAAGCTGCTAAATCATTCAGCTTACATCTTGCCTAAATCTTGCCCAGGCTACTGGAGGCTATCTGAAATAAGATGTAGGCCTATCAGGGGCTATGTTTTGGCCTAGTTGTCAGGCCTTGTGGGTGGGTTTTGAGTAGTCATTGGGCTAGAAAAAGTAATTGCATTAAATCACCTGACTGTTTGGACGTGTCTGTTAGTTAATGTTTTATTTCTAAGAGATCATGAATAAAAGAGAACAATGGACATTCTAGAATTAGTTGTCACTGTGTTCACCACAACCAACATGCTGGATCTCTGTTTAGGGGTCAGTGGTCTAAAATGAGTCTCTCTGGGAAGAGAGAGGAGGGGGTCCCTGCCTCTAAAAGGAGTCTCTCTGAGGGACATGACACCAAAGCTAAGAGGTGAGATGACAATTTTGTTTAAGAATTCTTAAGTTTATTTCCAAAACACTATATCCACAATTTTTTTCAGCAGAATTCATCTTACATACATTTACGTCATTTAGCAGACGCTCTTATCCAGAGTGACTTACAAGAGCAATTAGGGTTAAGTGCCTTGCTCAAGGGCACATCGACAGATTTTTCACCTAGTTTGCTCGGGGATTAGAACCAGGGACCTTTCGGTTACTGGCAAAACACAATTTTGTTGAAGAATTCTTACATTTATTTCCAAAACGCTATATCCACAAATTTTTTCAGCAGAAATGATTGCCTTGGGTACCTTCAATATTACTGGGTACCTTCAATATTACTGTTCTCAGATTTTTTATTAATGGATTTGAGATGTGTATAAAAATAAATGTTTTTTTGGCTAAATGCTATATATCCATTGTTTAGCTGGAATGGAATGTTCGTATCCTGTATATTTGACTGTGATATGTGGTTGTCTCACCTAGATATCTTAAGATGAATGCACTTACATATGCCATATCTTAATTTGACCCAGTTTCTCACAGCAGGAAAAGAATCCTGCAGCAATAGGAAATGTAAATTATTATGTGCATTATAATTCATGGAATTTTTTTGTAGTGGTCGGTACATTTTTCATTAGGGCAAATTAAGTTTGACATTTTTAAAGTGGAAATTACAAACTCTAGAAGCCTTTTTAAAGCTTGAATACACTACAATATGGCAACTGTATTGTAAGTCACTCTGGGCCCGGTTTCCCGATAGCGATGGAATTTAGGCTTACCAGTGTTTTAAGATGCATCTTTCCTACAACGGCTGAAGATGTAACATGTATTTCCCACGCACCACGCAGAGAGAACGGTCGCCAAGTGCGTTGTTGGAGCATGTCGTTATTTAGAGGATCGAAAGAAAGGGAGCGCTGCTCTTGGATCAGTTTTCTCACTTCAAATCTTTCCTTAACATTATAATTAGTTCACAATACTGATGACAGATCAGCTCCTAGAGAGATATTACCACCTACGGCTGCAAATATTGAGGCGGATTATTCTAAATCACAGATTTGGCACATCATTGGACACATGTTAGGCTACACATCATGAAATATATTGAGACAAATTACAGACCGTAGTCTACAAGTAGCAAAAAACTCAATATATTGAACATGAAATGTATTTCAATTTGATTGAAATAGGACTATAGCCTACTGTTTATATTTTAATGCAGTCATCTCGATTTTCATTTGAAACAAATTTGTATAAGTCCCTTGTTTGAATCAATTGCAAAGACATTTGCAACTTTGTATTTGTACTCAACTTTGTTCTGAATTTATCGGCGGTCACAAAGAGACGGATAAACCATGTGATTCTATGTTTACTGGAGATCTTCTGTGTATAAAGTCAGAGAGAGAGAGAGAGCGAGAGAGAGAGAGAGAGAGAGAGAGAGAGAGAGAGAGAGAGAGAGAGAGAGAGAGAGAGAGAGAGAGAGAGAGAGAGAGAGAGAGAGAGAGAGAGAGAGAGAGAGAGAGAGAGAGAGAGAGCTACAGGTAAAAAAATAAAAATAACCTGGCTGTTGTTGACAAGCATAGGCCTATTCAGTTCATATCCATATTATTAATATTTGATTCATTGATTGAAATTATGACCCCATTCTCAGTAGCCTATTCCAGCAGGCTACTGGGTAACAGAAGCACTTCCTACCTCAAAATCGTCTTGCTATTGTCGTATCGGGTGAATGGTGGCCATTATTGCTGTCAACAAAGAGTCCGTTCAAGCTGCACCGTGTTAGAGGCTTTTATTAAAATCACGAGGTTACAGCCTAAATTACAGACCCGCGGTGTCCGGAGAACGGCGTCCTAGATTGTCATGGCCGTTCTGCCCTTTCTGTAGTCTAGCCCCTATTTATAAACAATGCAAAAAGATGCTCCCTCTTCTGGCCAATCACCAGTCTCCCCTGTCTACAACACACTTCCTGTCTGTTGTATGTGACGTTACACTAAAACATTCCCTTTTGATACTAACATAAACAACATTCTCTCTGATTCCACTTAAAACATTAACAACGTCATAATCTCAATACACTACATATTCCCCCCTTCGAGACAAATTAAAAGTCTCGACAACAAACAGAATAGGATTATGACTAGTAACAATTTATCTTATTGAGTATCTTTAACATTAAACCAAAAACATTCTCCTCTAGAGTGTAACTACCTTTCTATGAAATATGAATAACTGTTTATGAAGTATGAATACATTACTATGAAATATGAACAAATCTTTATGGAGTGTAAGAGCGAAAAACTGTCCGGCAACCTTCCATCCATCAATCAAGACAGTAAAATTCTCTCACGGTCCCTCTGCCCCAGGCAACCACCTTCGGTACTCCAGATAACCTCATAAACCATTCAAAAACATTTGAAACTATGATGCAATTAAATACACATGTAAGCCCCTGCAAACAAAAGCCTATCCAATAAATATCCATTGTAAGGCTGGTCAACCCATTGGACCTTACAGTGAACCTCTCCCTGCCTAGCCTCTCTCTGTCCCTAAGCATTCACGAAATAAACAAAAACATCTAAGTTCCCCACATGTATCCAATAACATCAAACATCATTCTACAAATATACCTAAGAATATGACACAAATTATGTATTACACATGTCTATATTTCATTGCAGACACTGGAATGTAGTCCACTACACTTCATCTCCCCGTAGTCTCCTCTTCCAATGGATTTGTTGATGATGGAATCGGCCACACCCTCCTTGTTTCATCTCCTCCAGTCATTGTCGTTTCATATTGTCCCTTCATATTGTCCTTGTTTGAGTATTTCAATCTCCATATGTTCCCCAAATGCTTCTGAAAGAAAAGAAAAATACCAAACAGTATCTTTTGCAAAACAACCCTTTCAAATTAAACATCAATATCCACTAAGAATATAAAAATGATATATAAATGATGTATGAATCACATAAACCCATTCCCCCCTTGATTCATAAATCATACTACAAATCACACTAATATTGGAAAAAAAAATAAAAAATGAAAAATGATCAAAACATCAAAAATGATATTTATCCATTCAGTTCCACTTGTCCATCTTTATCCAGATCCGGAACAGTCAACACCGGCATCTGAGTGTTGTCTCCAGGCATCACTCTCCAACCTATCTCAATATCATAGCTTTCTCAAAGGTCAGTAACATATTAGAAACATCACACAGTGTTATCAAAGCTGCCATTAAAATGTAACCCATCACTGCCCCTACTGGCCTACCTGATTTTGCAACCAAGTCTTCTCAGATCTCCCAAACGCATCCCTTATATTCTGCAATGCATATATAACACTCGTTATAATATCTGAACTATCTGGACTCAAAGTATCTACTAATATTATCAATATGATCTTCCCAAATGTTACACCATACCATGGAAAAAGTCCCCCCTTCTCCCTTAGATTTATCCTTTAATAATAGGCTTGAAGACTATGACATGTAGCCATGTCTCTTTTCATCCAATTTCAAATATAGCTTCAGATTTCTGTGTCCGGTGCTACCCCTCTTATAATGGTAGAAACCTCATATGGAAGCTTCAACGTTGACATGTAACAACATCCTGTCTATCCATAAGGTAAAAATATATATGCTTTATCACCACAAACCCTCCAAATATCTCTAAAATTCCCCATAGTCACATTGTCAGGCAAAAGCTAATCTTTTAACCATCAAAGTCCTGTTGTTCCTACTACCTGGACCATGAAAAAAGTTACATTATATTTGTCCTCTCTAACCTTATGTTCGTGCTTATCCAAAGTCATCATATAATCAACACAATCTGATATTCCCATAAACATACCCCTTACCTCATATGTTTTATTAGAACAAACAACTTTTAGCCCTCAATGGTTACACCTCAAATGCTTCAGTTACGCTGTTACCTGATTTTTCTTTACCATCCAACAAATTCACACAAGTTAATTCCCTTAACCCAATAACACCTAAACCTAGGCTTAAACAAATGTTTTGACAATGACATTATTTGATCTGTTACTGATTGTTGCTGATACCACAGTCATGACAAAGCATAAGATTGACACACACACACTTGATAGAGGTCGAGCGACCGTCTCTAACATGTTTGGTGCTGGAATTCTCACCAGACATGGACCCTCAAGATTCCTCACTGATCTTACAGAATGAGTTAACCGCTGGAAGCAAAGATTCCTACCTGGCCATCTATCTCTAATTTTCACAACAGAAGAATCAAACCACTCCCTTTAGTTTCTCTCTCCCCTAACGAGCGGTACTGATCAGATACCTCTCCTTGTCTGTCATTAAAATCAAAGACCTCATCCTGTCCTCCATGATAGTATCCTTCACTATTTCAGATTAATCTATATTGTCTCTATTCTTCCTGAACTCCCTCAATGACTGTGGAGGCCACAACAGACCCCAACTCTTCCATTATAAGCGTCACTTTATGAATTACATAGCCTTTTAACCAATAATTCTTAACCGGAACAATTTCTAATGCTTGCACTAGATAAGTACACATATATTCTCCCTGACCTTTCTCTGTAACATTACGCAACATAAGTGAACAGTCACTCATAACCCTTAAAAACCTTTTCCACTGATTTATTCACAAAATCCCTTTACCACCAAATTTTTAGAATACGTGATTGGGAAAGTCCCCACCTGTTTCTGACTTCTTTTACACACAGACTTGGCAAAACGACTAAACACCTTTTAGCCTAGCCTGAAATCTTTTGGTGTAAGAATGTAACCCTTCTGGGTTAACAGTCACCCCTTTTAACTTTATTTTTCAGACAGATTGTCTAATAGGCAGTCTAATATATTATCATCCTTCATATGATATTATCTTTTTAAGCCAATATGATTCCCAAAAACCTACTTTTTAAAATCTTCTACCAGACAGCCGTTTAGTGTACATCCTATTGTACAGTTCAATTTAAACAATGCATCTCTTCCCAACACTGCAATAACAGTATATGCTCTAATATTAGTACCTTAAGAGTAATTAACTGTTTTACTACCTCAAATCCCTATCCTAATTAGTTATCAATTAGTGAGATGTTTAACCTCTTTAGGCTGAACACAGATAAGTTTTTCCACTATTCACTATCACTTCTCATAGTCCTCTGGTTTTACTTCAATTGTTAGATATTTTCTCTTCTTCTCTAATCAATGCTCTCAGCTGACACCCCCCTTCCGGATCTTCTAGGCACTAACAGGTGATCTTCACTTGGTCCTTTATCTTCCTCTGTTGTTTTCTCCTGGCGCATTTCCATCACAGGTAAAGTGACCAACCTGTCCATAATTATAACAGTCTTCTGAAAGTTGCTGGAAGTGTAGCTGAAATCTTCCTCCTCCTTCTAAGCCTTCTCGTCCTCTTCCTCTTCAATTCTGTGTCTGTCCAGAAACTGGCTGTGGATATGAAACATCTGGTACCCCCCTTGGCTGGTACAATTGTATTTGATATTGTTCAGTTGAAGCTGTAACAGTGATTGTTGATTTGGTTCACTCTGATTCTTCATAACCAAAGCTTCTCTTCTCCTTCTTCTCCAGTTGTAAATTGTATTGGATTGAGTTTTCAGAGAGTTTCTTGGTCCTGTTCCTTCTCGCCGTTGACATATCAGTATTCTTCAACAGCTTATATTCTAAGTTCTGTCCTCGAAATATCATCTTCCATCATCTTCTTACTAGTGGCCTTTTCTTGACCTCAATCTTCTCTTCCAGACATCTCATTTTCTTCCTTCTGGAGTTTTGATTCATCTTCATCGTCGTTTCTGCTTGCCCTCTATCTATTATTCGTCTTCATCTCTGATGCAACAATCACCCCCCTGGATGATCACCGGAAGCTGAGGATAAACATCCCTAAGCTGTACTTCCCTTAGCCTTATCTCTATAGCTTTGGTTATCTTATCGCTGGAATATTTTATCAGTTTTTGTTTGAGAATGAAGGGCAACTTTTGTTTCATTTGCCGGATAACCTAGCAATACTCTAGTTAACGGATTACCATTTTGTATTATATCAACCGGTGTACTGACTTTTATAGCCTTGATGTCGTTTTTCCCCATTGTAACTACTCTTTTATATTCCTTTATCGTGAATTATTTTATTTTAGACTGTATAGCCTATGGCTTCCCCCCTCTAATTATTAATATAAACCTAACAACTCCAATTTTTTTTTTTTTTTTTTAATAAATCAATAATAATTAAAACCAATTTTTATTCCTATATCCTATGTCACCAATTTATCAATTAGTGTTGGCTATCTTACCACAACCCATCAAATGCAAGTAAATGTAAGTTAGTCAACTTCAAAGCAATCCCAAAAACAAAGCCTGTAACCCCTTGCTCTATAACCCCTAATTATCTTAAATTTACAGAATAATGTCAGTCCTTGATTCCCAACACAACTCCAATCAAACCCCAGTGATGCACAGAGCCTCCAAAATGCAATTTTTAATGAATCAGTTTGCCAAGCCTATGTGAAATTGTCATACCATCACATATTTTGTGAACTAGCCTGATATCTGATCCGATCCTCTGCCGCGTCACGTGATGTCACGTCAGCACTTCCTGTATCTCCTCTCTCTCTCGTCTCGTTCCATGTTCCTCTCATATAAAAAAAAACATAGAAACAGACAAGATTTCAGCAGTTAATGCAATCACTGAGTTATTTCAACCATATTCAATATTCGTTCGTTCTACATTATTCACTCTAAGACTAAACTCAGAACTAAATAGATCGCTCAAAAACATTTTTATTTTATTTTAATCCGTCATTTAATTTAATTCATTATACTCCATCAACATATCTCTCTCATTTATCAATTCAATAGGTCACAAAACAAGTTTCATCTTTAACCAAGCGCCGATGTAACAACTAGAAGATTCGTGTTAAAATTTCTCCTCTGTCTGTCTATTTCTGTCTCCCCCTTGCAGGGTAACCCCAGATGGGACCTATGACCTTTACCCACAATGCAGTTTTGTAGTCTTAGCACATAACCTCATGTCGTAGTTTTAGCCCCGTAAAATCATGCACATGCGCACATCCATTCAAAAACACTTTTTCACCGTGGAAATGAGATTCTCTACTCCCTCCCCAAACAGACAGAATAACAGTCCAGCTGTACCTCCCGTTTCCCCCTCATAGTCAAACAACATTTAACAGCGCTCACAAAACATATAACCTGACTTACACACACAGAGACAAGTTTAAGAGACTTTAATCCATCGCAATGGGGTCTCTAAGGATATCCGTTAGCATGTAGCACGCAACACAATTAGCATTAGCATTATCATTAGCCTTAGCCGCTATGTACCACGTGGCCTGACACACAATCAAGCATTTAGAGTTAGCCTTAGCCTTTAGCTAACTGCGACCTACCACACAAATACATATCCTGCACTGCCCTATTTATTTTTAAACATATTTATCCTACCGTTTTTCTACCGTGACTTAATGACCATTACACCGAGAAATCAAACCCAATCAAACCCCCCGTCGGACGAGAGTCGAGTCATAATCACAATCAGATAAAATCCCATCAAACCGAGTTCTTCCTTTAAAAAACCCACCGTCTTGCACATTCTATCGTGTAAGAGGATTTGCCGGCCCATCATTTTCTAAATGGCCCCCCCGGGGTCTTAAGCGGTACAGTGCCCTATTGATGCGCATATCTGCCTTAATTGTACACCTTCAATACTTAATTCCTACCGTTTTATGCTCTAAATTTCCAATTACCTGCCGTTACCAATGGAATATATTTTAGACAGCCTCCTAGTCGACAGCAACAACGCCACCCGAGGCAAGGTCGTAATGGTACATCTCTCCAGTACACAAGTCGTATCCAATCTAACAAGCTCCAAAGCGGTAAGGAAAACTTACCCTTATCTGGCCATGCTTCAAAGCGAGTTAGCTTGGCGGCTACGAAACAAAGGAGATTTGCAGACCAGCCCCACGTTGGGCGCCATTTGTCGTATCGGGTGAATGGTGGCCATTATTGCTGTCAACAAAGAGTCCGTTCAAGCTGCACCGTGTTAGAGGCTTTTATTAAAATCACGAGGTTACAGCCTAAATTACAGACCCGCGGTGTCCGGAGAACGGCGTCCTAGATTGTCATGGCAGTTCTGCCCTTTCTGTAGTCTAGCCCCTATTTATAAACAATGCAAAAAGATGCTCCCTCTTCTGGCCAATCACCAGTCTCCCCTGTCTACAACACACTTCCTGTCTGTTGTATGTGACGTTACACTAAAACATTCCCTTTTGATACTAACATAAACAACATTCTCTCTGATTCCACTTAAAACATTAACAACGTCATAATCTCAATACACTACACTATTCATGTTAAATAAATTAATCTGTCAATTTGAACTAAGCAAGCTGCTAAATCATTCAGCTTACATCTTGCCTAAATCTTGCCCAGGCTACTGGAGGCTGTCTGAAATAAGATGTAGGCCTATCAGGGGCTATGTTTTGGCCTAGTTGTCAGGCCTTGTGGGTGGGTTTTGAGTAGTCATTGGGCTAGAAAAAGTAATTGCATTAAATCACCTGACTGTTTGGACGTGTCTGTTAGTTAATGTTTTATTTCTAAGAGATCATGAATAAAAGAGAACAATGGACATTCTAAAATTAGTTGTCACTGTGTTCACCACAACCAACATGCTGGATCTCTGTTTAGGGGTCAGTGGTCTAAAATGAGTCTCTCTGGGAAGAGAGAGGAGGGGGTCCCTGCCTCTAAAAGGAGTCTCTCTGAGGGACATGACACCAAAGCTAAGAGGTGAGATGACAATTTTGTTTAAGAATTCTTAAGTTTATTTCCAAAACGCTATATCCACAATTTTTTTCAGCAGAATTCATCTTACATACATTTACGTCATTTAGCAGACACTCTTATCCAGAGTGACTTACAAGATTAATTAGGGTTAAGTGCCTTGCTCAAGGGCACATCGACAGATTTTTCACCTAGTTTGCTCGGGGATTAGAACCAGGGACCTTTCGGTTACTGGCAAAACACAATTTTGTTTAAGAATTCTTACATTTATTTCCAAAACGCTATATCCACAAATTTTTGCAGCAGAAATGATTGCCTTGGGTACCTTCAATATTACTGGGTACCTTCAATAACACTGTTCTCAGATTTTTTATTAATGGATTTGAGATGTGTATAAAAATAAATGTTTTTTTGGCTAAATGCTATATATCCATTGTTTAGCTGGAATGGAATGTTCGTATCCTCTATATTTGACTGTGATATGTGGTTGTCTCACCTAGATATCTTAAGATGAATGCACTTACATATGCCATATCTTAATTTGACCCAGTTTCTCACAGCAGGAAAAGAAAACAGCAGCAATAGGAAATGTAAATTATTATGTGCATTATAATTCATGAAAATGTTTTGTAGTGGTCGGTACATTTTTCATTAGGGCAAATTAAGTTTGACATTTTTAAAGTGGAAATTACAAACTCTAGAAGCCTTTTTAAAGCTTGAATACACTACAATATGGCAACTGTATTGTAAGTCACTCTGGGCCCGGTTTCCCGATAGCGATGGAATTTAGGCTTACCAGTGTTTTAAGATGCATCTTTCCTACAACGGCTGAAGATGTAACATGTATTTCCCACGCACCAAGCAGAGAGAACGGTCGCCAAGTGCGTTGTTGGAGCATGTCGTTATTTAGAGGATCGAAAGAAAGGGAGCGCTGCTTTTGGATCAGTTTTCTCACTTCAAATCTTTCCTTAACATTATAATTAGTTCACAATACTGATGACAGATCAGCTCCTAGAGAGATATTACCACCTACGGCTGCAAATATTGAGGCGGATTATTCTAAATCACAGATTTGGCACATCATTGGACACATGTTAGGCTACACATCATGAAATATATTGAGACAAATTACAGACCGTAGTCTACAAGTAGCAAAAAACTCAATATATTGAACATGAAATGTATTTCAATTTGATTGAAATAGGACTATAGCCTACTGTTTATATTTTAATGCAGTCATCTCGATTTTCATTTGAAACAAATTTGTATAAGTCCCTTGTTTGAATCAATTGCAAAGACATTTGCAACTTTGTATTTGTACTCAACTTTGTTCTGAATTTATCGGCGGTCACAAAGAGACGGATAAACCATGTGATTCTATGTTTACTGGAGATCTTCTGTGTATAAAGTCAGAGAGAGAGAGCGAGAGAGCGAGAGAGAGAGAGAGAGAGAGAGAGAGAGAGAGAGAGAGAGAGAGAGAGAGAGAGAGAGAGAGAGAGAGAGAGAGAGAGAGAGAGAGAGAGAGAGAGAGAGAGAGAGAGAGAGAGAGAGAGAGAGAGAGAGAGAGAGAGAGAGAGAGAGAGAGAGAGCTACAGGTAAAAAAAATAAAAAATAACCTGGCTGTTGTTGACAAGCATAGGCCTATTCAGTTCATATCCATATTATTAATATTTGATTCATTGATTGAAATTATGACCCCATTCTCAGTAGCCTATTCCAGCAGGTTACTTGGTAACAGAAGCACTTCCTACCTCAAAATCGTCTTGCTATTCATGTTAAATAAATTAATCTGTCAATTTGAACTAAGCAAGCTGCTAAATCATTCAGCTTACATCTTGCCTACATCTTGCCCAGGCTACTGGAGGCTGTTTGAAAAAAGATGTAGGCCTATCAGAGGCTATGTTTTGGCCTAGGTGTCAGGCCTTGTTGGTGGGTTTTGAGTAGTCATTGGGCTAGAAAAAGTAATTGCATTAAATCACCTGACTGTTTGGACGTGTCTGTTAGTTAATGTTTTATTTCTAAGAGATCATGAATAAAAGAGAACAATGGACATTCTAGAATTAGTTGTCACTGTGTTCACCACAACCAACATGCTGGATCTCTGTTTAGGGGTCAGTGGTCTAAAATGAGTCTCTCTGGGAAGAGAGAGGAGGGGGTCCCTGCCTCTAAAAGGAGTCTCTCTGGGGGACATGACACCAAAGCTAAGAGGTGAGATGACAATTTTGTTTAAGAATTCTTAAGTTTATTTCCAAAACGCTATATCCACAATTTTTTTCAGCAGAATTCATCTTACATACATTTACGTCATTTAGCAGACGCTCTTATCCAGAGTGACTTACAAGAGCAATTAGGGTTAAGTGCCTTGCTCAAGGGCACATCGACAGATTTTTCACCAAGTTGGCTCGGGGATTAGAACCAGCGACCTTTCGGTTACTGGCAAAACACAATTTTGTTTAAGAATTCTTACATTTATTTCCAAAACGCTATATCCACAAATTTTTGCAGCAGCAATGATTGCCTTGGGTACCTTCAATATTACTGGGTACCTTCAATATTACTGTTCTCAGATTTTTTATTAATGGATTTGAGATGTGTATAAAAATAAATGTTTTTTTGGCTAAATGCTATATATCCATTGTTTAGCTGGAATGGAATGTTCGTATCCTGTATATTTGACTGTGATATGTGGTTGTCTCACCTAGATATCTTAAGATGAATGCACTTACAGATGCCATATCTTAATTTGACCCAGTTTCTCACAGCAGGAAAATAATCCTGCAGCAATAGGAAATGTAAATTATTATGTGCATTATAATTCATGAAAATTTTTTGTAGTGGTCGGTAAATTTTTCATTAGGGCAAATCAAGTTTGACATTTTTGTGGAAATTACAAACTCTAGAAGCCTTTTTAAAGCTTGAATAGACTACAATATGGCAACTGTATTGTAAGTCACTCTGGGCCCGGTTTCCCGATAGCGATGGAATTTAGGCTTACCAGTGTTTTAAGATGCATCTTTCCTACAACGGCTGAAGATGTAACATGTATTTCCCACGCACCACGCAGAGAGAACGGTCGCTAAGTGTGTTGTTGGAGCATGTCGTTATTTAGAGGATCGAAAGAAAGGGAGCGCTGCCCTCGGATCAATTTTCTCCATTCAAATCTTTCCTTAACATTATAATTAGTTCCCAATACTGATGACGGATCAGCTCCTAGAGAGATATTACCACCTACGGCTGCAAATATTGAGGCAGCTTATTCTAAATCACAGATTTGGCACATCATTGGACACATGTTAGGCTACACATCATGAAATATATTGAGACAAATTACAGACCGTAGTCTACAAGTAGCAAAAAACTCAATATATTGAACATGAAATGTATTTCAATTTGATTGAAATAGGACTATAGCCTACTGTTTATATTTTAATGCAGTCATCTCGATTTTCATTTGAAACAAATTTGTATAAGTCCCTTGTTTGAATCAATTGCAAGACATTTGCAACTTTGTATTTGTACTCAACTTTGTTCTGAATTTATCGGCGGTCACAAAGAGACGGATAAACCATGTGATTCTATGTTTACTGGAGATCTTCTGTGTGTAAAGTCATGCGGAAGGGCTAAAAAGCATCTATGATGCTAATAGGAAGATTCTAACAATGAACTTAGCCTTAAGATGCTTTTGGGAAACCAGTCCTGGATAAGAACATCTGCTAAATGACTAAAATGTAAAATGTAAATGTTTTACATACAGATCTCATATTACTGTATTGAATGTTGTACATGTGTACAGTACTTTATTACAAATGTGGTTATTTGTTACATTTATTACTGTGTAAAACCTAGCAATATTTCTGATTTCTCTGAGAGTGAGGCAGATATATAGCATTTTACAAAAGAAACACATTATTTGTCTCTGAAATGAAACCATCAAGTGATAGATTTTAAACAAATACATGTCTGTCATTGAACAACCCCATGCCATGATTAGATAGTGAAAAAACACACCAATCTCTTTCATAATTTCTTTAAAGAATATAAGCTAATTTACCAACATTTCTGAAAATTGCGTTTTAGAATGAAACTCTTCATATGTTTCCCCATCTGAGCTCAGAGTAGATGAGAGATGTAATGTTTGTCTCTGTTGTGTTGAAGTCCAATCAAGCAGGAGAGACCAGCCTCCCCTGTACCCAGCTGTGTGTCCATGAAGAGTGACAAGTCTATGAATCAACCTCTAAACTTTAGAGAGGGAGACTTTTCTAGTGAACAAAGGTAAGAAGAACTCATGGGTCATGGTCAGTGAGTTAAACAACACTGGTCTCTGGTCATTTCTCCTCTCCCATTTTACCATTTATTTTTGTTGTTTTCATAATCCATAGGCTAATCCTTTTTTCCATTTTCATAGTCCTGAAACAATATTAAACTAACACAACATTCCCTCCCTGTGTGTGTGTGTGTGTGTGTGTGTGTGTGTGTGTGTGTGTGTGTGTGTGTGTGTGTGTGCACTCCCTGGATGAGGAGATGTAATCTCATGTTTTGTCCCCAGAAACCAACAGGAGAGATCAGAGTCAGAGATTCTCAGTGGTCAGTCTTCCCAGAGTCATCAAACAGACCTGGCCTCCATATTCAGTGTATGTGGTCCTGTTATGTACATTTGTTTTTGTTTACATCAAGTAAAGTTGATCTGTCAATCATTCATTCATGTGTTAATGAGAAAGCATTTAGTCTCTTGCTTAACTTATTTACTTGATTTATTTCAGTTGCTTGAAGAGAATATTATGACATTTGTGAAGAACGAGCTGAAGATGTTCAAGAGGATTCTTAGTCCAGAACTCCCAGAAGGCTTTGAGAGTCAGAAGCAGGATAAGGAAGTGGTGGATGCTGAAGATGAGAAGCAGGAGAGCAGTGCCAGAGAGGGGGCTCTGAAGATCACACTGCACGTCCTGAGGAAAATGAACCAGAAGGAGCTTGCTGACACACTGGAGAAAAGTAAGAGCTGTCTGCCTCATGTTGAATGCTGTTTTAGAGCAAACATTTAAAAGCTGTAGCTAAAGTACAGCTAAAGTAGCTGTGTAACTCAACGATATTGTAGCAGCCTTAAGACAACACCTAGTGACCTCATCAAATAGCAGCAGGGATGTGTTGTATTGATTAATTTAGAGAAAGAGAGAGAGAGAGAGAGAGAGAGAGAGAGAGAGAGAGAGAGAGAGAGAGAGAGATAATACCAATAATAATATAATCAGTCACACCAGTCTGTAATGCATTATGAAAACATTTACACATTTATACAGTCAGTTAAGTGAAGAAATTATTATAATTTAAAATTTTATAACAGTCCTAGAATACTGTAGGCATTAAAACAGACGTAATATTAATATCCTCTGTGTTATTTCTAGATTCAGATGAGCTTGCTTTGATTTGCCAACGTGAACTCAAATCTAATCTAAAGAAGAAGTTTCAATGTGTATTTGAGGGGATCGCTAAACAAGGAAACCCAACACTTCTCAATAAGATCTACACAGAGCTCTACATCACAGAGGGTGGAACAGGAGAGGTCAATAATGAACATGAGCTGAGACAGATTGAGACAACAACCAGGAAACAAGCAAGACCAGAGACTGCAGTCAAATGTAATGACATCTTCAAACCCTTAACTGGACAAGACAAACTTATCAGAACTGTGCTGACAAAGGGAGTCGCTGGCATTGGAAAAACAGTCTCTGTGCAGAAGTTCATTCTGGACTGGGCTGAAGAAAAAGCAAATCAGGATGTCCAATTTGTATTTTCATTCCCTTTTCGGGAGCTGAATTTGATGAAAGGGGAAAAAAACACTTTGATTGAACTTCTCAATCACTTCTCAATCGAAACCAAAGAATCAAGAATCTCTAACTACGACAAGTACAAAGTTCTGTTCATCTTTGATGGTCTGGATGAGTGCCGACTGCCCCTAGACTTCCAGAAGAACAAGATCTGCTGTGACGTCACAGAGTCAACCTCAGTGGATGTTCTGCTGACAAATCTCATCAAGGGAAATCTGCTTCCCTCTGCTCTCCTCTGGATAACTACCCGACCTGCAGCAGCCAATAGGATCCCTTCAGTGTGTGTTGACCAGGTGACAGAGGTACGAGGGTTCAATGACCCACAGAAGGAGGAGTACTTCAGGAAGAGATTCAGTGATGAGGACCTGGCCAGCAGAATCATCTCACATATAAAGACATCAAGGAGCCTCCACATCATGTGCCACATTCCAGTCTTCTGTTGGATTTCTGCAACAGTCCTTGAACACATGTTGAGTACAGACAAGACAGAAGAGATGCCCAAGACTCTGACTGAGATGTACTCACACCTTGTGGAGTTTCATACCAAACAGAAGAATGAAAAGTATATTGGGAAAGAAGAGACAGGTCCACACTGGAATAAAGAGAGCATTCTGTCACTGGGAAAACTGGCTTTTCAACAGCTTGTGAATGGCAATCTGATTTTCTATGAAGAAGACCTGAAAGAGGCTGGCATTGATGTCAATGAAGCCTCAGTGTACTCAGGATTGTGCACACAGCTCTTTAAAGAGGAATGTGTGCTGTACCAGGACAAGGTGTACTGCTTCGTGCATCTGAGCATTCAGGAGTTTCTGGCTGCTGTATATGTGTTCCTCTCATTCATCAACAACAATGAGAATCTAATGGCCGAACCGCAAGTTACTGAAGATACTGTCTACAAGAGTGCTGTGGATAAAGCCTTACGAAGTGAGACAGGAAACCTGGACCTTTTCCTCCGCTTCCTTCTGGGCCTCTCACTGGAGTCCAATCAGAAGCACTTACGAGGTCTACTGACAAAGACAAGAAGCAGCTCACAGAGCCATGAAGAAACAGTCAAGTACATCAAGGAGAAGATCAGGGAGAATCCCTCTCCAGAGAGGTGCATCAATCTGTTCCACTGTCTGAATGAACTGAATGACCATTATCTAGTGGTAGAGATCCAAAGATACCTGAGATCAGGAAGTATCTCAAAAGCCAAACTGTCACCTGCACAGTGGTCAGCTCTGGTCTTTGTGTTGCTGACTTCAGAAAAGGAGCTGGATGTGTTTGACCTGAAGAAATACTCCAGATCAGAGGAAGGTCTTCTGAGGCTGCTGCCAGTGGTCAAAGCCTCCAGAGCTGCTCTGTGAGTACATAAAATGACATTTAAGTACTAATCATCAGGAAGAAATATTCAGTTTAGAGAAATATATGTATTATAATATGTATATAATATTCTATTGAAAAACATATTGAATAACTGCATTGATTTTCACATTAGTATAACATTATAACCATACAATTATAGGAGATGGAAGATGAATCTATATGTTGTTTGCGAGAATAAACCAAATGCATCTGCCATTGTCCTTCTACACTAATAGTTAAATTAACAGTGTGTTTGTGAAATCATGATGATCTCTCTGTCAGGCTGTCAGGCTGTGGAGTCACAGAGAAAGGCTGTTCTTCTCTGGTCTCAGCTCTGAAGTCAAACCCCTCACACCTGAGAGAGCTGGATCTGAGTAACAATGACCTGAAGGATTCAGGAGTGAAGCTGCTCTCTGCTGGACTGGGGAATCCCCACTGTAAACTGGAGACTCTGAGGTCAGTATTCCTGTAGTTGGTCAACAAGTGATAACTGTTCACCAGATCAACATGTGTTTACCAGGCACACATAGTCCACACCATATGTGTTTGGACAGTGAAGCTTACAGTTTTACATTTGGTGCTATGCTTCATGATTTTGGATTTGAGATGGAATGTTTCATATTAGGTGACAGTATATAATGTCACCGTTTATTTAATCGTTTTTCATACATATCTGTTTTACTGTTTAGATACGAAAGCACTTTACGTATCTAGTTCTCCCATTTGAAGAAGTCTAATTTATTTGCACAAATTCATTCAGTCAAAAGTTTAGTATTTGGTCCCATATTCCTTACCCACAGTGATTACATCAAGCTTGTGATTCTACAAACTTGTTGAATGCATTTGCAGTTTGTCTTGGTTGTGTTTTGGATGATGTTTTTCCCAATAGAAACTGAATGGTGAATAATGTCCTGTCATTTTGGAGTCACTTCACTTGTATTGTCAGTAAGAATAGAAGATGTTTCTGAACACTTCTACGTTCATGTGGATACTACCATGACTATGAATAATCATGAATTAATCGTGAATGATGATGAATGAGAAAGTTACAGAGGAACAAGGATCATACCCCCTCTGTTATTGGTAATGGTGAGAGGTTAGCATGTTTTGTTGTAGCCTCTGTAACTTTCTCACTCATTATTATTCATGATTCATTCATGATTTTTCTTAATCAAGGCATCATCAGGATTACTTTAGTAGTGTTTAGAAACATGTTATCTACTCACCTAGACAGAAAATTACTCCAGTCATCATCCACCATTCAGTTACTATCGGGCAAAACATAACCCAAAACACAACCAAAACAAACTGCAAATGCAACCAACGAGTTTGGGACCAAATACTAAACTTTTGACTACTTTAATACACTATAAGTGAATTGGTCAGTATACTTATGACTTCTTCAAATAGGGGGACTAGATACATAAAGTGCTTTCATTTCTAAATGGTGAAAAATATATGTATTAAAATACCCTCAAAAAAAGGTGACATTATATACTGTCACCTCATATGAAACATTTAATCTCAAATCCAAAATGCTGAAGTATAGAGCCACATTTAAAATGTTAGCTTCACTGTCAAAATAGATATGGTGTGGACTGTATACTCAATACAATCTAAATCTGATACCTCACTGTCTGTCTTTTGACTGATACTGCTTTTTAAACTGCTCTGGTCAGTCTACTCAAATATTTGTACTATACATGTTTTTCTCTACAAGCAATATTATGATAATTTGTCATTTATAATAATGATACATTAATTTATGAATAGATATGGAAGGTTTCAGGACACTGATATATCTGAATATGTTGAAAAAATATACTGCCACTATTTTGACCACCAAAGAATAGCAGTGTGGTTTTAATATGATTTGACTCTTTGCAGGCTGTCAGGCTGTCTATTCACAGAGGAAGGCTGTGCTTCTCTGGTCTCAGCTCTGAAGTCAAACCCCTCACACCTGAGAGAGCTGGATCTGAGTAACAATGACCTGAAGGATTCAGGAGTGAAGCTGCTCTCTGCTGGACTGGGGAATCCCCACTGTAAACTGGAGACTCTGAGGTCAGTATTCCTGTAGTTGGTCAACAAGTGAGAACTGTTCACCAGATCCACATGTGTTTACCAGGCACACATAGTCCACACCATATGTGTTTGGACAGTGAAGCTTACAGTTTTACATTTGGTGCTATGCTCCAGCATCTTGGATTTGAGATATAATGTTTCATATTAGGCAACAGTACAGAATGTCACCTTTTATTTGAAGGTAATGGTGAGAGGTTAGCATGTTTTGTTGTAGCCTCTGTAACTTTCTCACCCATTATTATTCATGATTCATTCATGATCCTTCTCAATCATGGCATCATCAGGGTTACTTTAGTAGTGTTTAGAAACATGTTATCTACTCACCTAGACAGCAAATTACTCCTGTCATCATCCACCATTCAGTTACTATCGGGCAAAACATAACCCAAAACACAACCAAAACATACTGCAAATGCAACCAACGAGTTTGAGACCAAATACTCAACTTTTGACTACTTTAATACACTATAAGTGAATTGGTCAGAATACTTATGACTTCTTCAAATAGGGGGACTAGATACATAAAGTGCTTTCATTTCTAAACGGTGAAACAGATATGTATTAAAATATCCTCAAATAAAAGGTGACATTATATACTGTCACCTCATATGAAACATTTGATCTCAAATCCAAAATGTTGGAGTATAGAGCCACATTTAAAATGTTAGCTTCACTGTCAAAATAGATATGGTGTGGACTGTATACTCAATACAATCTAAATCTGATACCTCACTGTCTGTCTTTTGACTCATACTGCTTTTTAAACTTTTGGGCTCCTTAGTGGCGCAGTGGTCTAAGGCACTGCATCGCAGTGCTAACTGTGCCACCAGAGATCCTGGTTCGAATCCAGGCTCTGTCGCAGCCGGCCGCGACCGGGAGACTCATGGGCGGCGCACAATTTGCCCAGCGTTGTCCAGGGTAGGGGAGGGAATGGCCGGCAGGGATGTAGCTCAGTTGATAGAGCATGGCGTTTGCAACGCCAGGGTTGTGGGTTCGATTCCCACGGGGGGGCAGTATAAAAACAAATATGTATTCACTAACTGTAAGTCGCTCTGGATAAGAGCGTCTGCTAAATGACTAAAATGTAAATGTAAATGTAAACTGCTCTGGTCAGTCTACTCAAATATTTGTAATATGCATTTTTCTATCTAAAAGCAATACATTGATAATTTGTCATTTCTAATAATGATACATTAATATATGAATAGATATGGCAGGTTTCAGGACACTGATATATCTGAATATGTTGAAAAAATATACTGCCACTATTTTCACCACCAAAGAATAGCAGTGTGGTTTTAATATGATTTGACTCTTTGCAGGCTGTCAGGCTGTCTATTCACAGAGGAAGGCTGTGCTTCTCTGGTCTCAGCTCTGAAGTCAAACCCCTCACACCTGAGAGAGCTGGACCTGAGCTACAATCACCCAGGAGACTCAGGAGTCAGACTGCTCTCTGCTGGACGGGAGGATCCACACTGCAGACTGGAGAAACTCAAGTATGTAGATGGTTTATGTCAAAGTTCATATCAGACATGTTGGAGTTATCAGGCTAGTTAAGACAAACATTCTGACCACCACTTGGACTAAGTTATATAAAGACTGTGTGTGTGTGTGTGTGTGTGTGTGTGTGTGTGTGTCCAGTTTGTGTGTGTCCAGTGTGTGTCCAATGTGTGTGTGGTGTGTCCAGTGTGTGTGTGTGTGTCCAGTGTGTGTGTGTCCAGTGTGTGTCCAATGTGTGTGTGGTGTGTCCAGTGTGTGTGTGTGTGTCCTGTGTGTGTGTGTCCAGTGTGTGTGTGTGGGTCCAGGTGTATCAGTACACTGGACACACACAAACACTGGACAAACACACACACTGGACACACACACAAACACACTGGACACACACACACACATTGGACACACACTGGACACACACACACTAGACACACACACACTGGACACACACACACACACTGGACACAAACACACTCACACTGGACAGACACATACACTGGACAAACACACACACACACTGGACACACACACACACACACACACACAAACACACTGGACACACACACTGGACACACTGGACAGACAAACACACACACACTGGATACACACTGGACACACACTGGACACACACACACACAAACAGTGGAAACACACATTCACTTGACAAACACACACAAACTGAACACACAAACACACACACACACACACTGGACACACACTGGACACAAACTGGACACACACACACACTGGACACACACACACACTGGACACACACACACAGGACACACACACACTGGACACACACACACACAGGACACACACACACTGGACACACACACTGGACACACACACACACTGGACACACACACACTGGACACACACACACACACACACACTGGACACACACAAACTGGACACACACACACACAAACAGGACACACACACACAGACACACACACACACTGAACACACACACTGGACACATACACACACACAGACAAACATTCTTACCACCGCTTATACAAAGTGATATGCTGAATGTGTGTGTGAGTGTCAAGTGTGTGTGTTGTGTGTGTGTGTCCAGTGTGTGTGTGTGAGTTCAGGTGTATCCCTCAATGACTGTCTGTTCTTCTGCTTACCGCTACAGTGTGGAACATGGTGGAGAGAACACAATGAAACCTGGACTTAGAAAATGTGAGTGTTGACTGTTGTGAAGAATATGACTAAGAATAAGTCTTAATTCAAGTGAAGTCAAAGTCAAAGACCACCATCATTACTTACTTGGTCATATTAAATATCAGCTGTAGTTCTACAGAAGCACAAATCAGGGACACCAAAGTTTACTAAGAGTTGCTTTGACAATGTGTGTGTCTGTGTGTGTGTGTGACGTGTTTGTGTTACTTTAGAAATGTGTGTGTGTGTTCATGCATGCATGAAGGTGTGTGTTCAGGATGTGTGTGTGTGTGTGTGTGTGTGTGTGTTCAGGCTGTGTGTGTGTGTGTGTGTGTGTTCAGGATGTGTGTGTGTGTGTGTGTGTGTTTGTGTGTGTGTGTGTGTGTGTTCAGGCTGTGTGTGTTTGTGTGTGTGTGTGTGTGTGTTCAGGATGTGTGTGTATTTGTGTGTGTGTGTTCAGAATGTGTGTGTTTGTGTGTGTGTGTGTGTGTGTGTGTTCAGGCTGTGTGTGTGTGTGTGTGTGTGTGTATGTGTTCAGGCTGTGTGTGTTTGTGTGTGTGTGTGTGTGTTCAGGATGTGTGTGTATTTGTGTGTGTGTGTTCAGAATGTGTGTGTTTGTGTGTGTGTGTGTGTGTGTGTGTGTTCAGGCTGTGTGTGTGTGTGTGTGTGTGTTCAGGATATGTGTGTGTTTTTTATTTTTTTTATTTTTTTTATTTCACCTTTATTTAACCAGGTAAACCAGTTGAGAACAGGTTCTCATTTACAACTGTGACCTGGCCAAGACAAAGCAAAGTAGTGCAACAAAAAACAACACAGAGTTACATATGGGGTAAAAAAATAAACATAAAGTCAGAGATACAACAGAAAATATATATACAGTGTGTGCAAATGTAGCAAGTTATGGAGGTAAGGCAATAAATAGGCTATAGTGCAGAATAATTACAATAGTATTAACACTGGAATGCTAGATGTGCAAGAGATTATGTGCAAATAGAGATAATGGGGTGCAAAAGAGCAAATTAAATAACAATATAGGGATGAGGTAGTTGGGTGGGCTAATTTCAGATGGGCTGTGTACAGGTGCAGTGATCGGTAAGGTGCTCTGACAACTGATGCTTAAAGTTATTGAGGGAGATAAGAGTCTCCAGCTTCAGAGATTTTTGCAATTCGTTCCAGTCATTGGCAGCAGAGAACTGGAAGGAATGGCGGCCAAAGGAGGTGTTGGCTTTGGGAATGACCAGTGAGATATACCTGCTGGAGCGCAGACTACGGGTGGGTGCTGCTATGGTGACCAATGAGCTAAGATAAGGCGGGGATTTGCCTAGCAGTGATTTATAGATGGCCTGGAGCCAGTGGGTTTGACGACGAACATGTAGTGAGGACCAGCCAACAAGAGCGTACAGGTCACAGTGGTGGGTAGTGTATGGGGCTTTGGAGACAAAACGGATGGCACTGTGATAGACTACATCCAATTTGCTGAGTAGAGTGTTGGAGGCTATTTTATAAATGACATCGCCGAAGTCAAGGATCGGTAGGATAGTCAGTTTTACGAGGGCATGTTTGGCAGCATGAGTGAAGGAGGCTTTGTTGCGAAATAGGAAGCCGATCCTAGATTTAACTTTGGATTGGAGATTCTTTATGTGAGTCTGGAAGTTGAGTTTACAGTCTAACCAGACACCTAGGTATTTGTAGTTGTCCACATACTCTAGGTCAGACCCGTCGAGAGTGGTGATTCTAGTCGGGTGGGCGGGTGCTAGCAGCGTTCGATTGAAAAGCATGCATTTAGTTTTACTAGTGTTTAAGAGCAGTTGAAGGCTACTGAAGGATTGTTGTATGGCATTGAAGCTCGTTTGGAGGTTTGTTAACACAGTGTCCAATGAAGGGCCAGATGTATACAAAATGGTGTCGTCTGCGTAGAGGTGGATCTGAGAGTCACCAGCAGCAAGAGCGACATCATTGATATACACGGAGAAAAGTGTCGGCCCAAGAATTGAACCCTGTGGCACCCCCATAGAGACTGCCATAGGTCCAGACAACAGGCCCTCCGATTTGACACACTGAACTCTATCTGAGAAGTAGTTGGTGAACCAGGCGAGGCAGTCATTTGAGAAACCAAGGCTATTTAGTCTGCCAATAAGAATGCGGTGGTTGACAGAGTCGAAAGCCTTGGCCAGGTCGATGAAGACGGCTGCACAGTACTGTCTATTATCAATCGCGGTTATAATATCGTTTAGGACCTTGAGCGTGGCTGAAGTGCACCCGTGACCAGCTCGGAAACCAGATTGCATAGCGGAGAAGGTACGGTGGTATTCGAAATGGTCGATGATCTGTTTATTAACTTGGCTTTCGAATACTTTCGAAAGGCAGGGCAGGATGGATATAGGTCTGTAGCAGTTTGGATCTAGAGTGTCACCCCCTTTGAAGAGGGGGATGACCGCGGCAGCTTTCCAATCTCTGGGGATCTCAGACGTTATGAAAGAGAGGTTGAACAGACTAGTAATAGCGGTTGCGACAATTTCGGTGTGTGTGTGTGTGTTCAGTGTGTGTGTTCAGGCTGTGTGTGTGTGTTCAGGATGTGTGTGTGTTCAGGATGTGTGTGTGTGTGTGTGTTCAGGATGTGTGTGTGTTTGTGTGTGTGTGTTCAGAATGTGTGTGTTGTGTGTGTGTGTGTGTGTGTGTGTTCAGGCTGTGTGTGTGTTTGTGTGTGTGTGTGTTCAGGATGTGTGTGTTTGTGTGTGTGTGTGTGTGTGTGTGTATGTGTGTGTGTTCAGTGTGTGTGTTCAGGCTGTGTGTGTGTGTGTGTGTGTGTTCAGGATGATGATGATTTCTAATATTGTGTCTGGTTTCATCCATCAGATGTCTGTGATCTCACACTGGACCCAAACACAGTAAACAGACTCCTCTCTCTGTCTGAGGAGAACAGAAAGGTGACATGGAGGAGAGAGGAGCAGCCGTATCCTGATCACCCAGAGAGATTTGAGGTCTGGAGACAGGTGCTGTGTAGAGAGGGTCTGACTGGGCGCTGTTACTGGGAGGTAGAGTGGAGTGGGAGAGGGGCTGTTATAGGAGTGACATATAAAGGAATCAGCAGGAGAGGAGGGGGTAGTGACTGTGTGATTGGATACAATGACAAGTCCTGGAGTCTGTTCTGCTCTGCCAACAGTTACTCTGCCAGGCACAATAATAAGTCCACTCCCATAGACGTCCCCTCCTCCAGCTCCCACAGAGTAGGAGTGTATCTGGACTGGCCAGCCGGCACTCTGTCCTTCTACAGAGTCTCCTCTGACACACTGACCCACCTGAACACATTCCACTCCACATTCACTGAGCCCCTCTATCCAGGGTTTGGGGTTTATGTTGACTCCTCAGTGTCCCTGTAAATAATAACCATGGTAACACTGACACACACACACACACACACACAAACACTGGACACACACACACACACACTGGACACACACACACACATACTGGACACACACACACATACTGAACACACACACACACACTGGACACACACACTGACACACACTGGACACACACAAACACTGGACACACACACACACACACACTGGACACACACACACACACATACTGAACACACACACACACACACTGGACACACAAAAACACTTGATACACAAACATTGTACACACACACACACACACACACACACACACACACACACACACACACACACACACTGAACACACACACACCGGACAAACACACACTGGACACACACACACACACACACACAGGACACACACACACTGATCACACACACACACACACTGGACACACACTGGACAAACACACCCACACACTGGACACACACACACAATGGACACACATACATTCTGGACACACACACACACTGGACACACACACAATGGACACACACACACACACACAGAGGACACACACACACTGGACACACACACTGGACACACACACACACACACACACACTGGACACACACACACACACACACACAGAGGACACACACACACTGGACACACACACTGGACACACACACACACACACTGGACACACACACACAATGGACACACATACATTCTGGACACACACACACACTGGACACACACACAATGGACACACACACACACACACAGAGGACACACACACACTGGACACACACACTGGACACACACACACACAAACACACACACTGGACACACACAAACACACACGCAGGACACACACACACACACACAGAGGACACACACACACTGGACACACACACTGGACACACACACACACACACACACACTGGACACACACACATACACACTGGAAACACACACACAGGACACACACATACACACTGGACACACACACACCTGACACACACAAACACACACAGGACACACACACATACTGGACACACACACTCACACACACTCGACACACACACTGGACACACACACACACACAGGACACACACATAGGACACACACACACACTGGACACACACACACACACCTGACACACACACACACACACACACAGGACACACACACACACACACTGGACACACACACACACACACACACACACACACACACACACACACTGGACACACACACTCAAACACACTGGACACACACACACACACACACACCTGACACACACACACACACACAGGACACACACACACACAGGACACACACACACTGGAAACACACACACACACCTGACACACACACACACAGGACACACACACACACTGGACACACACACACACTGGACACACACGCTCACACACACTGGACACACACAAACACACACACACACTGGACACACACACTGGAACCACACACATACGCTGGACACACACACACTGGACACACACACACACACACTCACACTGGACCCACACACATAGACACTGGACACACACACACACGACACACACACATACACACTGGACACACACACACCTGACACACACACACACAGGACATACACACTGGACACACACACACACACACTGGACACACACATACACACACACAGGACACACACACAGGACACACACACACACTGGACACACACACTCACACAGACACTGGACACACACACATACACACTTACACACACTGGACACACACACACACACACTGGACACACACACACACTGCACACACACACTCACACACACTGGACACACACAAACACACACACACACTGGACACACACACACACTCACACTGGACCCACACACATACACACTGGACACACACACACATACACACACACACACAGGAGACACACACTGGACACACACACTCACACACACTGGACACACACACACACACACACTGGACACATTTCCATGTGTTGGATTTTGATGAAAGGAAATCCCATATAGCCTACTGGACAGGACTTTGCTATGGCATCTTCTGTTTGGGTGTCTCAGGTCAGGTCTGAGCCATGATCAGAATGTGTCTCTGTGTCTATTTCCAGCCCTGCCATTTCTACCTGTCCTGATCTAGTGTCTCACCCCTGACCTCCTCACACCGTCTCACTGTCCATGTCTGCTTTTAGCTCCCACCTCTACTTCACTGTGTTATAATGGACCTTATCCTTGTTATGTCACCTCTGTAACCAGTTATCAAACATACTGACCTTTCTGACCCTATCCCATGGCCCTACTTTCTACAACTGAACATTTAAATTCCTCTGAGTTTTGTTTTGTGTCCATTTACTTATGTATTTGTTGTAAATTGGGGTTGTGCTGCAGAGCATCATGGGGGTTTGTATGTATTGAGATGATCACGTTCCAGATAAATGGTTGAACTGATTCCTGTCTCCTGTCTCATCATTATTTAATTGTTATACAGACGTGGTTATAAAACCCACGAGACATAACAAAAGATTGGTGATGAGTTAGTCTGAATCTACAGGAACTATTCTGTCTGGAAGAAGTGGGTTTTTACAACTGTTTAAAACTGTTATTTTCTGTGGTACAGAATAGGCTAATGTTAGCACAGTGTATTGATAGCAGAGGCAAGTGCATAGTTTAGCTAGCTAAGAAAGAGAGTTAACCAGTGGTGTAAAGTACTTAAGTAAAAATACTTTAAAGTACTACTTAAGTTGTTTTTTGGGGTATCTGTACTTGACTTTACTATTTATATTTTTGACAACTTTTACTTTTACTTCACTACATTCCTAAAGAAAATAATGTACTTTTTACTGCATACATTTTCCCTGACACCCAAAAGTACTTGTTACATTTTGAATGCTTAGCAGGACAGAAAATGGTCCAATTCACACCCTTATCAAGAGAACATCCCTACTGCCTCTGATCTGGGGGACTCACTAAACACAAATGCTTTGTTTGTAAATTGTCTGAGTGTTGGAGTGTGCCTCTGGCTGAACGTACATTTTAAAAACAAGAAAATCGTCTGGTTTGCTTTATGTAAGGAATTTGAAATGATTTATACTTGTACTTTTACTTTTGATACTTAAGTATATTTAAAACCTTTTACTCAAGTAGTATTTTACTGGGTGACTTTCACTTTTAGTTGAGTCATTTTCTATTAAGGTATCTTTACTTTTACTCAAGTATGACAATTGGGTACTTTTTCCACCACTGGAGTTAACATCGTCATGGACGGCAGAAAAGGACTGGAGACGGACATCGGAGCGGGAAAACAACGTGATTAAAGGAAAGGACATTTATTCAACTGTGAAGACAAACCTTTTATTTAAAACTGCTAAATTAGCGAACTTAGGAGGAAACGTCAGTGAGTGAAGTGAATGAAGATCACGTGACTGAGGAAAATATTGCTTTGGTTCAGGACAATATTGAAGTGAGTGACAATCAGGAGCTTATTGAGAAATGAACAATTATTGGAATTGATGGAAACATTGGACAGTTTGATGAAAGTATTGAGCAGTGGAGCTCATATACAGAACGGTTTGAATATTTTGTTCTTGTAAATGACATGGATGAGGACAACATTTTGCCTCCATGTTTTAGTGAAATGGGGCCAAAGACATTTAATTTACTAGGCAGCCTGCTACAGCCAGACAGAACAGGTAATAAGACGTATGGGGATATTGTGGAGATACTTAAAGGACATTTTTCACCAGAACCACTAGTTAATGCTGAAAGGTTCAGGTTCCACGGGAGACATCAGGAAGAGGGAGAATCAGTAACAATGTTTGCTGCTGCATTAAAGAAACTACCAGAACACTGAGTTTAATGCTGTTCTAAATGACATCATTAGAGACAGACTAGTATGTGGGCTACGGAGTGAAGCTACACAAAAGAGACTGTTGACTGAAAGTCATCTGACCTTGGCAAAGGACATTGAAATCAGTGTGTCCATGGAACTAGCTGCTAAAGAGGCTCACCAGTTGAGTTCATCAGGAACTTAGTGGGTTCATCTAACAATCCTAATCATCAGCTGATACATTGTAATCTCATACACAGGGTAAACCTTCCACCTAGAAAACATTGTTTAATGAACATATTAACCTCTCTTCTGTGTGATCTATGTAATCAATGTAAGGTTCTGTATTTATTTTTCTCATTTCACCTTGTGTTCTTGAACGTAGCCCTGTTTCTTTGTGTTCTTGAACGTAGCCCTGTTTCTTTGTGTTCTTGAACGTAGCCCTGTTTCTTTGTGTTCTTGAACGTATCCCTGTTTCTTTGTGTTCTTGAACGTAGCCCTGTTTCTTTGTGTTCTTGAACGTAGCCCTGTTTCTTTGTGTTCTTGAACGTAGCCCTGTTTCTTTGTGTTCTTGAACGTATCCCTGTTTCTTTGTGTTTTTGAACGTAGCCCTGTTTCTTTGTGTTCTTGAATGTAGCCCTGTTTCTTGGTGTTCTTGAACGTAGCCCTGTTTCTTTGTGTTCTTGAACGTAGCCCTGTTTCTTTGTGTTCTTGAACGTAGCCCTGTTTCTTTGTGTTCTTGAACGTAGCCCTGTTTCTTTGTGTTCTTGAACGTAGCCCTGTCTTTCATTTTTGTTCATTGATTCCACCTGTGTTAGTTACTCACCTGGTCTCATCAGCTTCTTATTTAGTTCAGTTCGTTCTGTTTGTGTCTTGTGAGGTATTGTTCGTTTTGACTCTACTAAGACTTTTTCTAGCTCGTTTGTGAGAACCAGTTATAGCCTTCAGTCCTAGCTTTGATTCACCTGCCTGTTTGCCTACCTGTGTATGACCATTGCCTGCCTGTGACCACGATTCCTGTCTTCTGTAAAGGCGTAATAAACACCTGCCGCTCTCCGCGTGAATCTACACCTTTTTCTCCCTGAGTATTCATTACAGTAACCTAATGTTAAGTGTCATAAATGTATAGTTATTAGGAGCTGACATCTTTAAAGATAATAAGAAAGAGGGAAAAAGATAGAAACTAAATGAAATGATGAAAGTATAAAATAGTAACCATCTGGTGAGCTAATACCCTGACCCTACCCCAAAACCACCAACCCCCTCCCCAACTGAGGGAGTTAATAAACCAT